>NC_043702.1:66504919-66506976 GCF_006229205.1 Suricata suricatta
GAAGAGAAGAGGAGAGGAGAGGAGAGGAGAGGAGAGGGGAGGGGAGGGGAGGGGAGAGGAAAGAAAAGGAAGGAAGAAGGGATGGAGGGAGGGAGGGAGGAAGGAAGGATGTGGTTACCTATGTGTCAGGGACTAACTCAGACATATCCTATCAAACGTCTGATGTCTGACCTATGTGCTTGTAAAATCACTCCATGCTCTTTGTCTATAAGTAACAAGTACACTGCAGACAGTATCACCCTCCTCAAACACAACTCCACTCATTGCTGGTCTAGAAAGATTGCCAGAGGGGCGCCTGGGTGGCTCAGTTGGTCAAGCATTCAGCTCTTGATCTCAGCTCAGGTCACAAGCTCGGGTTTGTGGGATAAAGCCCAACCTCCGTTGGGCTCTGTGCTGACCTCATAGAGCCTGCTTGAGAGTCTCTCTCGCCCTCTCTCTCTGTCCCTTGCCCACTCTCTCTCTCTCTCTCTCTCTCTCTAAATAAATAAATAAATAAATAAATAAATACACTTTAAAAAGAAGAAGATTGTAAGAAACACCAGAGAAAGTGTTATAGCTGTGGCTTCTGTGTATCTTCTGTGGCACAAAGTAAATTGCCAGAGTGATCTCTGCAAGTATGTAACAACCATCCTTATGTTTTTCTCTCTCTTTTTGTCTCTGCTACTCTAAGTCTACTTCTATTGCTCATATGAAACAAGAGACTCAGAGAGGTTTTTATTTGAATGAATTGCCCAAAGTTGCTGTACTAATTAGACTTACTCAATCAATTTTTATTGTATCATTTATGTGTTCCTATTATTAGTACATGATAATGTCTTTCAAAAAGCCTAACTTCAAACTAAAGTATGACTTAAGTCTTAGACATGGAAAAATGGCCTTATTAATATGTATAGAAAAACATTAATTTTATTTCTTGATATCCTGTGGGTTTAATAGTTTTAAAGGTTTTAATTCATAACCTTAAGTAAAATACATATCAAAGTTAGTGAAATTACATTCTGCACTTTTTTCTTTTCAATTTATTCATTGCACTTTTAGCTATTTTGCCCAGTTAGTAATTAAGAACATGGTTTAGTTTTTAATATCATTGAAATGAATAAGTAACCACAAAATCTATATTCTTGGACAGTTAACTCATTTCATAGATAAAAAAGGACATTAATTAGCTTCAGATTAAGGTTTGCCTTGCATATTATCAATAATTTAATATTACATGATCAGTAATTAGATAATACAATTACTTTCTATTAAAATCTTTTTTATCATTTTAAAATTTAGTGGATAAATTGGAAGGAAATTGTTTAAAACTTTACAATTTCAAGAGAGTTTGGTCATGGAGGAGGAGAGAGAAGAGAAGAAAGGAGCAGCAACAGTTACGAGGAATCTAGACTACACCAGTGTGTTTCATATTTCTTATTTTAGTTCCAGGGACACTTTTTTTTTCCAAAGGCTATACCACTCAGATGGTTAAAGTAAGGTGAGATCAGTCCTGAGGGCACTGTCCCATCAGTGGTTCACAGCAGTTCTTGAGTCCTATCATCTGGACCTAAATGTGCTCACTATTAGCTCTGAAAATCTACCATTCCAAATCTAGCACATGAGAAGAATGTTAGAGAAGTTGTACATTCCGACTGTGACACGGAAGGCTCCTCAGGTCACACTGAGATGTGTCATGAAATCTACACAGAACAGAGACCATCTCTCATCACTTAACCTTGAGATGGTCCCAGAATATGAGTTTATATCTGTGGGATTCATCAACAATTTAAAATCATAATTGTGAACTCCTTGCTCTGACTGGGTCCATTTCTACAGTGAAGGAGGGAAGTATCCTGTGTCCTACTTATGAACAAGTCTAAGACACAGGGTCATGCATGTCAGGATGTGAAATTCTATAATAAGTTAGCTTTTTAAAAAGCTGTTTACTTTTTTGCATGGACCTCAAGTATACTGTAGTATAGAGGTTGAATTTAAGGAAAGGTATTAAGCAGGCTGAGTTTTAGCTTATGGGCAAGTAATAAATTGTATCATGTATCTTGAATGTATCATAGATAAGC
>NC_043702.1:66507076-66516028 GCF_006229205.1 Suricata suricatta
CTCTCTCCCCTAGCTAGCTATCCATCCATCTAACTTTATTTCTTTATTTTACCATAAGATTTCCATCTAGAATAAAGCTACTTTTTTAATTTCTAAAAATATTCCTGCAAAATTTTGAGATGGGAAACAAGGAAAAAACTTTTTTTCATCATTCAGATTAAAAAGTTCAATATCTAGATAATTCTCAAAATTAACATACTTCATATTGATAAATTCAAGGGCACTGATGTTGGAGAGTAGCTTATATTTGGAATTCTTGCTTAAAATGAACATTCAAAAATACTTTATTATAAATATACTTTTTTCACAGCACTTTCAAAAATACTGTACCAACATTTACTCAAACAGTCTATAAAAACCACATGGGGTTTTAAACTCGCTTTGTTTCTGATTGAAACATGAGAGTTCTGAAACCATACTCCCAGAGTCGAAATCCTAGTTCTGGGACCACTTCAGATTTTACATCCTTATGTGACCTTGGATGGGTGGCTTAGCTTTACCTCTGTTTATTTCTTTTCCTTTCTTCTTTTTTCTTTTCTTTTCTTTTTTTTCTTCCCTTCCTTGCCAGAGTCTAGCTCCAGCAGGTCCAGGGCTCCTTGAAGGATGGACAGTGTCGGCGAATGGAAGCAAGAGAGCCTCGGCTTTCTTTCTGCTCACCAGGCAGGCATCTCTGCACTGACCTGAGAGTCAGCTCTATTTATTGAAAAAATGTATGGGGTACAAAACAGAAGTGGGAATTGCCTTAAACAATAATTTCTGATAACAAATTCTTTGGTATGTAAAAAATTCCCAGAACATAGATAGGTGGAAGACTCATGCATAATCTTTATCAATAGAGATTGAAGTAGGTGACTAGATATTTATCATATGGGGAAGGAAGGGATCTTTAGCATTCAATTACAAGACAAAGTTTTTAGCATAGCAAAGGCAAAAGTTAGTTCTTTTGTGAGCAGGGGTCAATAGCCTGTTTTCCGAGGGGAAGAAAAACAGGTTTTCTCAGGAAATGTAACATTTGCTCCTATAATCACAAAAGAAGAAACTCCTGTAACAAGTTTTTTCACAAGGTACACTTCACATATATTTAGCATAAGAAGGCAAGTCACTCCTGACATCAGTCAGTCAGGCACCGTGGGGGTCAGTGCTCAAGCAGAAACTGAGTGGGGGTTGAGTGGGTGTAGAGGCGGGTGCCATCTGACAGTGGGAGGCCTTACAAACCTGCCTTACTTCAGAGACGGCTCCCAGCACTTCCCTTCTCTTCCCTTCCCTTCCCTTTTCTTTTCTTCTTCTCCTTTTTGTCCTCTTGTCTCATCTTGTCATTGTTATCATCATCTATTTAATGGGGGTAGTATTAAATGACTATCTGCTGGGGTTGCAGTAAGGAAAAGTTGGTTGTCAAGCTCATAGAATAGTGCCCAGCACATAGTAGGTAATCTGTGAATATTGGCCCATATTACTTATTTTAGTAAGGGTTTTCAGAACCATTAAAAAGAGGGGCTTATTATTATTGGAAAATTAATAGCCCAATTAAAGTGGTGCAGTCAAAAATTAATGGGGTTTCTAAATTCTATGCAAAACTGGTCACAGACTCTTTCCTGAGAAAGAGATCCAAAAGAACCAAACAGATCAACAACCAACAACAAAAGCAATGGCTAAGACAAAAATCCCACCCACTTTTGCTCCTCCTACAAAACAAAAACTCCATATGCACCCTGAATGGCAAGTAGTAATGGAAGCCAGAAAAATAGAAAATCTAATCACTTAATTGAATGTGTAGAAATCAGATTTAAATGACTGCAAAAGCCCCAGTGAAGAAAGTCAGGATAACTAACCATCAGCAAATTATGATCATAAATCAATAAATCAATAAAGCAGTGAACTGTTGAAAAACTTTTGATAGAAAACAAGAAATAGAGGTGATGTGCTAAAAATTACCATAGAAATACGAGCTACAGTGATAGGATAAGATGTTAATAGAAAAGTTTGGGTTTTATTAAAGTGTTATATTTAAGACCATCAATCTTAAGAACAAATATTGCTAACTGGTATATTTGTTTCAGGCTAAATGTGATTCATGGCACTTGAAAACACTGGTGTTTTTTGATTTATGCTGTTTCATGACAAGCAAACATTTTCTTTCAAAAGTGAAATATATGTATAGATGACAATATTTTAGATGGATTTTTAAGAAGAAAAAAAATTAGGAAATAAGGCAGATTCTTTGCATAACAGGGCCTTTTCTTATTGGGCCCATGTCAGCTGTTGCTGGCAGATTGATAGCACCCATTGAAACAGGTCTAGGAAACTATGACTTTCTCCAGACAACCTCACCACCTCTCCTCCCCCTGCTCTCCCCTTCTGTGGGCTGATCATAATCCTGTGGAGGTTAACCAGAAGTTAAAAAACATATATCCCACAGGTCCAGACTTCACTCTATTCTAAATTAAAAGCTTCTGAAATATCACTTGCTAATACAGGACACTTTGTCAAAGATACCTTTTTCCCTGAAGTATGTGCTGAAATTATCCAAAACAATGTCTCCTGACTAGTGCTGCTTATGGAATTTTTAGCAAAGGAAGGGAATCTAATGTTTATTGTTTACCTGACTTCATTTAACCTTTATTACAATCTTGGGGTAAGGTGATCTGGCTGCTCTTTTTATGGTTGAGAACAATGAAACTCAGAGAGTCATTTGCCTGATGTTGCCAAGTTTGCAAAGGGGTGGCTCTGGTGTCCTCAGGCTTCAGCTCTTTCCACTACTTGATGGAAATATTTAAATACAAATTGTATTCAACTAAAAGTTAATTATTCAGTGCTCAAGTCAGTAGCTATATAATTGACAATAGGAGAATGAACACATCCCTGGTAATAATAATGAGAAATAAATAAAATATTGGGGCCAGTATTATTATTTTCATACCTAAAATTACAGATATTGAAGGAAAGAATGCTAATCTGTATTTCATAGACCAGTGTCCACACAATAGCTCTGCCACTCACTGATGCTAAGAATATGGGCATACTAATCTCTCAGAGCCTCCATATTCTGTAAAACCAGACCACAGAATGGTCAAGAGGATTAAATAAAACAATGTAATATAAGATCTGTAATATATAGTAGCTCAATAAATTCTTGTTGACCTTGTATCAGTAGCATTGAGTAATGTCTCTTTTTTTAAGTCTTTAATTTGCTGAAGACTTCCGCTGCCATTCTACAAGCAGTCTGCATTTCACAAAATCCAAATTGTAGCAACAGTGTAAATTCGGACTAAATGGGAGTTTTGCTTGAATTAAAATCATGGCAATTTCTAAAACTTGTTTTTTTTTCCAAAGGATATCAACATATGTTTTGCTTAGATATAGTAGTTATTAGCTCCTTGAGCTGCAACTGGAATGCACTCAGTATGTTTAGAAAGGAGAAACTCTGAAGTCTGGAATTACTGATGAATAAGTCAGACATTCATTTACATTTCAAGCTGAAATATGCAAAAAATTCTTTTTTATGTAGAGAAATAGCTACATAAGATATGTAGAAACATTTTATAAAATATCTGATGTTCGAGACAATGGTAGTAAAGTATGAAAACTTGCTGACTTTTAATGACACATCTCTTTGTTTTTATCATCTTAAAGATGTCACCTGTGGGAGATACAGCTAAAAGGATTGGTAAAATAAATTTAAAAGAGGATATTTATTCAATCTAGTCTTATGTTGCCTTCCCTTCATAGTATTTGCTGAGGCATCAGACTGGCAAATACATTTCTGTCAACATCTGCTCTCATTTTCCAAATTGACAGCATTCAGAAGCAGAAGTTGGAATAAGATGTTATTCTTTTTAAAAAAAATTTTAATGTTTTTTATTTATTTTTGAGAGACAGAGAGAGACATGATGAGCAGGGGAGGGTCAGAGAGAGAGGAAGATACAGAATCTGAAGCAGGCTCCAGGCTCTGAGCTAGTTGTCAGCACAGAGCCCTATGTGGGGCTTGACCTCATGAACCCGTGAGATCATGACCTGAGCCGAAGCTGGACGCTTAACCGACTGAGCCACCCAGGCACCCCAAGATGTTATTCTTAAACTTTGGATCAGGCTATAAAACCAATATTCTGTCTGCTATAATAAAGCCTTCCTGAAAGTATCTCACAACATCATAGACCTAAGCTAGCACATCCTGCACAGGATACACGTTTATTTTACAATTTTCAAAAATTTGCCAATAAATGCTAAATTTTTCAAATGTTGAAGCAAATGGATAATTTTCTGTACATGGACTGGATCAAGAAAGTTTGCTAATGAGTGGTCACTAATGAGTGTTAAGGGATAAGGAATTAGACCTTACGTAGCTGTGGGAGCAGCTGTGGAAGTGAAGGTCAGAAATGATAGTTTGATCATCCCAGAGGCAATCGGTCGGAGGAAGCACACACTTCCTGCTACCAAGTTGGACCACCGGGAAGCTTGCATGCGAGCCTTTAGGCAAGTATTGCCTGTGAGGAGTTGCCACTTCAGCATTTTTACAGTGAAGTGCCCGGTTGTGGCCCCGGCCACTGTTGGATTAACAGGGTCAACAGCTGGGAAGATGCTAGACGTAGAGTGGAGGAGTGTCCGGGCAGGCTGTCACCTGCTGGGTGTCTCCACATGCATCCATCACAGCATCTGATGATGTGACCCCCAGAGAGCCACGACTCCTGGACTACCCCACTGTCACCCTCCAAATCCCACACAAGCTTCCCTGCTGGCCAGCCAAACTGGCAACCCTACAGGAGAGGGGAGTTGGGAAATGTAGTCTACAACTTAAGCAGATACACAGTTTATACCAGAACATGTTCCATAACGCATATTATGGATGCCAATTCCATTGCTGGCCATGGTGAGGGCTGTTTGGTCTCCTTCTGAAGCTATTTGACTTTATTCTCTTCTCAGAATAATGTAACAAAACACTTGGAATCAGTGTTCTTACTGCTCGGATGTTTTCTTCATTAAATCCCTCCAGTGGCTTTTTTCCTCAGTGGCAAAGCCAAAGTCCTTAACAATAACCTAAAAGGCTTTGATGCTCAACTCCTCATGTCCTTATGGATCTTACCTCCAGCCTTCTCTCTTCCCCTCCCTTAGCTCCAGCTTCCCTGGCTGGCCCACTCAGGTTTCCTTGAAAATATCTGACGTGCTCCTGCCTTAGTGCCTGTGTGTTTGCTGTCCCCAAAATGCTTTTTTCCAAAATATCCACATGACTCATCCCATCACCTCTTTCTGGTATTTTTTTAAATGTCATCTCCCTAGAGATGTTTTTCAGGACTATTTTATTTAAAATTGTACCCCTGACTCCTTATTTATCTTTCCTGATCTATTTTTTCCCATTGCCCTTTCTACTATATAACAAACTATATATATTCCATATGAATTTAGTGTCCTTTCTTTTCCCTCACACTGGAAAGTAAGCTCCATGAGGCCAGAAAGTGTTGTCTGTATTGTTGGCTGCTGTACCTGACACACGAAGAACAGATAAGCCAGTAGTAACTGTACAAGTATTTGTCTAATTTTTTCAGTAACACAAAACTGTTTGGTCATTCACAAGGATTGTGCAGAAGTTTTGCATTACAAATGCAAAGAGTAATTTTAGATTCCATATGTCAAAATTAATGCTAGAAGAATCTAAGTTCCAGTTAGTTTTTCATTCTGACTTTCATCTCAGTGAGATGAGACTTGCAACATATGGGAATATTTGTTGAATTTAGCTACCTAAATTTCCACGTTTACAGGGTTTTGAAACAGCCACTCACAAATGAAAATTTTCTCACTCATGATAAGAAATTTGCTCTTCTCTCAAAGCCTTGAGTGAGTCGCTTTTCTAAATGATACCCCTGAAATTTTAAAAGCTTGCGTTTGGAGACTTAGGGGAAGGACAGTTCAAAACCAACTGTCTAGATTTACTTGTGGATTTCTTACATTTGGTGTATAATCATTAATCTTTAAGGTCCTCATGTTCAAAAAGTACTTTTGGCAGAAAATTATGTAGAGCTAAATGCTAAAACATCTTTACTTATTATCCCAGTGATCTCTTCCCTTCCACTACTTTCATTTTTTCCATTTTCAATCCAAATCTTATCTTAATCATTCTCTCCTGCCTCTTTTAATTGTTTTCATTCTCTGAAGTCAAGAGAGCATGCATAAATAATGTTGATTGTTCATAAACATATGAATTTAGTTAATAAACAGAGGGACTTAATACATATGTAAATTAGGATTAATAAGCAACCCAAATTCAGTCCCTTGTCTTACCACTTAAAGCAGCTTCAAATTGTGATTTTATTTTATTTCCTTAAGGCTCATCTGTTTAAATAATAATAGATAATAATGATTCTATCTTTATGGGGACTAGATGGGTGAATACATAAAACATTTAACAATGTCAAAGACATAAGCACACATTGAATCTATGCTATTATTAATATGACAATTTATAAATGTGGATATATGCCTTGTCTATAATACTTCATATACCCTCATTCTCCGTTTCTCCAGGTACAAAATGAGAATATTAAACTAGTATGTCTTTAACCTCCTTTGCAGCTATAAATTTCTGAGTCTACAATATACATTAAAAGTGTAGTGTATGTGTCTGTATGTTTAAGCACATTGTATAATTTCTGTTGAATTATCTCTTAAATGAATTAAGTAACTATAGTAATAGAATATATAATACCATTGTACTGGTTTATTATAGTCCTTATTCATGACTGATACCTATTCCAATAGCTACTTCTTCTGAAAAGTAACAAAACCATATTAATTTGAAGCAGTATCCTTTTCAGATTGTGAATTTATAAGATTTTTAGCCTGTTGACTAGTTGAAATTTCTGCCGGAAATCTTATCCTTACAAACACATTCTCTTCCAAAAGTTCTAAATCAGTTGTTTAGAACTCCAAAACTTTTACATAGACATAGGATTAGAAATAAAGAGCTCATTTCTTCATGCTTGAGACAAGTTAGATCAGTTAGGATAAGGCGATAGAAAAGAATGGTTTTGCAGAGTCTGAAAGTTGTGTTTTGACATTGTCACAAAATTTAGGGTACTAGATTTTCATCTTTATTTTATCACAAAATGTTTATAGTTTCTGCCCTTACCCTTAGGACTCAGTGATGATTTCATAGTGTTCATTGTACAGCTACCCTGGCACCAGCACAATGCATCACTTTTTGTAGTAGCCAAAGATTAGGGGGAAAAAACAACAACCTAAAAATCCTTCACTGGAAAACTTGTCAGATACACGAGGCACAACCACACCCTGAAATACTATGCAGCACTTAAAAAAGATGTGACAAATGTGTGTACCTCTATGAAAACATCACTAAAATATTTATTGTAGAAGTGAACCTAACATAGAAATTTCTGAATAATAAGTTAGATTTTTGTGGAGGAAAATGAAATTTCTAAGTATATGTCTGTGAAAATCTACTGACTGTTATTAGCTCTAAGGAAGAGAATTACTTTTCTGGAAACAAGAAATAGAGATTTTTTTCTTTAGCGTATCTTATCAGAATGAATTTATAAGTACATAGTTTGACTTTGTGTTTTCCATTAATACCACCAGCACTCTTGATATGCTAATCAACCATACACGCACGAGAGAGAATGAAGAGACCTTAGAGGTACAAGGTTGGTGCAGTTTTCTGCCACCAGGTGGCATCATGAACCCAAAACAGTTTGGATGCTATTGGTTAGTAGAGATTAGAATTGGTTAATGATTAGTAGAAGGAAGGTAAAAATCAAATGGCTTTCAGACTAAGAACTGGAAAGCAATCCGAGTAACTATTCAGAAGTTATTATAGCAAGAAACATACAGGTAATAACTCAGTTCTTACACTCATAGTGCTTTTTAGTAAAAAAAAATGTGTATGTGTATAAAACAGTTGTTTAAGCCTTGTTTAAAAGCTGTCACTTTGGGTTCTCTATTATATTCCATTGGTCTATGTGTCTGTTTTTGTGCCAATACCATACTGTCTTGATGATGACAGCTTTGTAGTAGAGGCTAAAGTCTGGGATTGTAATGCCTCCCGTTTTGGTTTTCTTCTTCAATGTAACTTTGGCTATGCAGGGTCTTTTGTGGTTCCATATGACTTTGAGGATAGTTTGTTCTAGTTTTGAGAAGAATGTTGGTGCAATTTTGATGGGGATTGCATTGAATGTGTAGATTGCTTTGGGTAGTAATGATATTTTCACAATGTTTATTCTTCAGATCCATGAACAAGGAATGTTTTTCCATTTCTTGGTGTCTTCAATCTCTTTCATAAGTTTTCTATAGTTGTCATCATATAGGTCTTTTACATCCTTGGTTAGGTTTACTCCTAGGTATTTTATGGTTTTTCATGCAATCATAAATGGGATCAGTTTCTTGATTTCTCTTTCCGCTCCTTCATTATTGGTGTATAGGAATGCAGTTGATTTCTGTACATTGATTTTTTACCCTGCAACTTTACTGAATTCATTGATCAGTTCTAGAAGGCTTCTGGTGCAGTCTGCCGTGTTTTCCATATAGAGTATCATGTCATCTGTGAAAAGTGAAAGTTTGACTTCTTCTTTGCCAATTCAGATGCCTTTTATTTGCTTTTGTTGTCTGATTGCTGGGCCCACAGATGTACGGCCAATTAATTTTTGACAAAGCACGAAAAAGTATCTGATGGAAAAAAGACTGCCTCTTTAGCAGGTGGTGCTGGGAGAACTGGGCAGCAACATGCAGAAGAATGAAACTAGACCACTTTCTTACACCACACACAAAAATAAACTCAAAATGGCTGAAGGACCTGAATGTGAGACAGGAAACCATCAACACCCTCGAGGAGAATGTAGGAAACAACCTCCTTGACCTCAACTGCAGCAATTTCCTACATGACACCCTCCTACACTGTTGGTGGCAATTGGGGATCCAAAGGCAAGGGAAATGAAAGCAAAACTGAACTCT
>NC_043702.1:66516128-66572884 GCF_006229205.1 Suricata suricatta
CATAGCAGCAATGTCAACAATAGCCAAAACATGGAAAGAGCCTAAATGTCCATCACCTGATGAGTGGATCAAGAAGATGTGGTATATATATACAATGGAGTATTACATGGCAAGGAGAAAGAATGAAATCTGGCCATTTGTAGCAAAGTGGATGGACCTTGAGGGTGTCACGCTAAGCGAAATAAGTCAGGCAGAGAAGGACAGATACCAAATGTTTGCACTCATAGGTCTAACAGGAGAACAGGAGAAACCTAATGGAGGACGAGGGGGAGGGGAAGAGGGAAAGAGAGTTGGGGAGAGAGAGGGACGCAACACTTGAGAGACTATTGAATCCTGAAAACGAACTGAAGGTTGAAGGGGAAGGGGGAGGGAGGGAAAGAGGTGGTGGTGATGGTGGAGGGCACTTGTGGGGAAGAGCACTGGGTGTTGTATGGAAACCAATTTGACAATAAACTATTAAAAAAATAAAGTAACTCATGAAAAAAAAATTTAAAAAAATAAAAGCTGTCACTTTCCTTAATGTTAAAAGTCATATTTTGGCTTTGAAAATTTTTCTTTCATAAATTTGGTCAACAAAATAAAACAGTGAATTGTAAATTAAAACAGGGTTGAAATAGGTAATAAAGATGGCAAGAGTTTCCCAGCTCCAGCTCCTGTAAGATTTGAGTTGACTTACTGAGGAGGTTGAATCCTCCAGTAACAGAAAAAAAAATATTGGGCTTCTCCCTGATATGGCATTAGGATCATGGAATCAATGATTGACAGTGTAGTAAATGCACATAACTCCATGGATAAATCTTCTATAATAGACACAAGGGTCTATCTTAGAATATCTTGTTGGGCAGTGATGTCTGATAGTATTTATATTAGTCTGAAATGTGAATATCTAAAATATCAGAATTACATGACATAATAAATGTATCTGTTTATTCTCTATCAATCCATTTACATGATCTGATCATTTTGAAAGAAGTATTTTAAATCAGTAATAAAATATATTTTTGATATATATTCTATGTAGGGAAGAACCTTACAAGTTTATTTATTCAAGATTTCCTAGTTACTTGCCCTTTGCCAACTTCTATGCATTCACTGATTACAAGATGAAAAAATAAACATTCCCAACCCCTATAGTATATGATTATGAAAAAGTAAACCTGACTGCTATCCTAACATGTGCCTTATTGATCATGTAATTCTTACAAATTAATAGTTTCTCTGATCCTCCACTTTTTAAGAAATACCTATAGAGAATCTCTCACATGCCCACTACGGTTTAAGGTGCTGGACAAACAGAAGTGAATAAAACAGATAAAATTCTTGACCTTAAGGAACTTACATATGAGTTATGTCATCAGGTAATAATATAATAATAATCTGCTTACAATAAAAAATGAATGAGAAAATTATATGTATGGAACACAAAGATCAGTTCTAGGAAATAAATAGGCTCCCAGTAGGGAGAAATTCCCTTGTCCTTTAATTTAATGGGGTTAGATTTTTTCTACAAAGCCTCCTTTTTGTGGGAAGGAAGTGTCTCTGTTTTTTCTTATCTTTGTTTTCACAGTAGGCACTCAATGAAAGTTTAGCAAACCATTAATGTATTTACTTGGAGAAGTGATGAGAAAAACACTGGAAACTTAGAGGAGGAACATATCTTGTCAGATAAATTTAAGAATCTACATTCTATTCTGCAAGCAGTGAGGAACCACTGAAGGATTTTAATCCAAGATGTTCAGAGTTCAGATTTACAAGCTAGAAAAATAACTATGTGAGCAGTAAAAGTCGAGGGAGAAAAGAAGGGAGCCACAGAAGTTAGGTTTCTGGGGATGAGAGGAAATATTTCATGATTGAAATCATTTTTGTACTCAAAATTCTGGGAGTAGATCATTTTGCTCAGGGAGATTTTGTATAGTGAGAGGAGATATGGGCTAAGAGCAGAGTGTAGGGGAATACAGATATCAATACAATTAAATTATAGAAATGCTTAATACTATATTCCAGGCACTGTAAATGCTTGAGAAATAGTGATGAACGGGTGCTTGAAGTTTACATTTTGGCGGAGGGAGATAATAAACAAATATAACCTGGAAAGTGGTATCAGTTAGTGACAAGGGTTATGTAGAGAGTTGAAAGAAGTTGATGTGAGGGAAAGTAACATAGGGCTAACGTGGACCAGGTGATCACAGAAGCCTCTCTGGGAGGTGATGGGTAAGGTCCATATGGCAGGAAGGAGTCATGCCTAAGAAAATCAAAAGAAAGCCCACTCTGGGCAGAAGGATATATAGATGGCTAAGCAGAGAAAAGAGAGCTGGCCAAAACGACTGAGAAAAAGCAATCAGAGTGATAGCAGGTGCAGGAGTTTGATATCACTGTCCAAGATGAAGGAGGGAAAGAGTGATCGACATTGTCAGATCAGAAAAATCGAGTTTAAAAAAAGCCCATAAACTATGGATTCTATTTGTTAATGGTGACTTTAGCAAGGGGAAGAAAAAGGAGGTAACATTCATTATCATCCACAATGTATATATGTAACTATGTTATTTTACATTTTATATGACTGTTTGTCTCAGTCTTCATGATAGCAATATTATTACTATACTAATTTTACAGATGAAAAAACCTAGAATCAAAGATGTTAAGTGTATTACGCAAGGTCAAATAGTTCATAATCTGGTATATGAACTCAATTCTAAATATGAAACTGTTTGTGTCAGCAACATTAGTGGGGGTGAAAGAACCAAGATTGAGAATGGATGAGGGGTGGTGGTTAGAACAGGGAAAAGTGAATATTTTGTGTACATAATTCTTTCATGACATTTTACCATGAAAGAAAGGCAGTAAAATAGGCCTTTCATGTAGCAATTTGATGTGCTGAATTAAATGTTTCTTTAACAGTATTTATTTTACTTTGTTTATTAATGTATAAAGGCTTTAAAGAACACGTGAAAGTTCTTATTTTTATTTTACCCTATACCAGGGGCTGATAAAGTATATAGTCTGTGGACCAGGTCTGGCCTGTTGTCTTGTTTTCCTAAGTGTAATTTTATTGGATAAGGACCATACTCACTTATGTGAGTTTGTAGCTCACATATACCAATTGTCATCTGGCCACTTTTGCACTATACTGACTGAGTTGAACAGTTATAAGAGACCATGTGATTCATATAGCCTAAAATATTTCCTGGCTGACCCTTTACAGAAAAAAAAACGACAAACAACCAAACAAAAAACAAACCACCACAAAAACTATCCCTCATAGTTTGCCTTTGCCTTTCTTTATGGGGAAAAGACACACACACATATGTGTGTGTGTGTGTGTGTATGTATATATATATAGCCCATTATGTTCCACATAATCCATTTCATTTTGCTAACAACTTTCAACAACTCTCTTTTCCCCGTAAGGAAAGGCAAAGGCAAACTATGAGGGATATAGCTATACATATGTATATAGCACCTGGGTGGCTCAGACAGTTAAGCAGCCAACTTCAGCTCAGGTCATGATCTCACAGTTTGTGAGTTTGAGCCCTGCATTGGGCTTTCTGCTATCAGCACAGAGCCTGCTTCAGCTCCTTTGACCCCTCTCTCTCTGTTCCTCTGTCTTTCTGTCTCTGTCTCTCTTTCTCGCAAAAACAAACATTTTAAAAGACAATATCAACAAGGTTGTTTATGCAGGATGACTGTGTGGGGACTCCGCTGCTGTTGCAGGAAAGAAGAGATGGGAACCTTCCATGGTGGGACAGGCAGGAGAGGATAGATGTGGACTTGGGGGCTGATGGATGGAATGCAGTTGTTAGACTCCATCAAGACTGTTCCAAAAGAGCGAGGTGAATGAGTGCAGAAATGGGGACGTCAAGAAAGGAAAACAGCAGAGGGAAAGATGGAGAAATTTATTTTAGAAACATGTAATGCATTAGACGTGGCATAGTGCAAAGATCACGGGCTTGAGATCTGAGAGACCTGGGTTTAGGTCCCAGCTCTCCCAGCTGTGCCATGTGACATTGAGAAAATGACCTTTTCCATCCTGTTTCTTTTTTTAAAGTAAGGAAATGATGGGTTTTGGTGAGGTCAAATGGAGATGCCTTGCAGTTAGCATTGGGATTGGGACATATTAGCTAACTGTAGCAATATTAAGCTATTGATATTATTGTCCATAAAGTTATTATATTTCAAAATACTATGGAAATTAGACTCTCATAACAAGTATTGCATTACATTAGATTTCATTTTCATTTGTGTTAAAAGTGAACCCTTTGCTTGACTTTGGCCTATTTCTTCTTATTCAGTCACCTTTCTTGTTTTTTTACTTTCTTAATAGACAGACAGTTTGTCATGTACATGCCCAAGTAGGAAATTTTCTAGCATAACATCAATTTCCTTAGCATTGAAGAATAAGTTTAAATGATTCATTAGCATTACAAAATTATTTGTTGAAATTGGTATAATTTTAATAGAATTATAGGAAATGATCAGATTATTCTCATTTAAAAACTTAGTATTTCAACCTTACATTTATTTTTATTTTTAATAAATGCTTCAACCTCACCATCTGTCTTTCTCTAGCCATCCCAGGGCATAATGAGATTGGCATGGCCACTTACCTACACACCCAAGAATTCCTCCAGAGATTATTTCCCTCTCTTTGCCCTTTTAATCCTTACTGGTCATTCTATATTTTTTAAATAGTACCTATGAATCAAATACCTAAATCAAAATTAAATAAAGCAAACAACTTAAAAATGTTTAACGTTTATTTATTTGAGAGAGAAAAAGAGAGAGAGAGAGAGAGAGAGAGAGAATGAGCAGGAGAGGGGCAGAGAGAGGGAGATGGAGGATCCAAAACAGGCTCTGTGCTGTGAGTACAGAGTCTGATGCAGGGCTTGAACTTATGACTGTGAGACCATGACCTGAGCAGAAACCAAGAGTTGGCTGCTTAACTGACTGAGTCACCCAGGTGCCCCGCCCTACAAGGAAAATTTTTATAGTAGTTGTCAATGAATAGGTTTTATGCATACATGAGTAATCATAATGTACAGTTTAAAGATTATAAGATATGATACCCACAACACATACATACACACCCATATAATCAGTCTTTGCTATTAAACTTTTAGGAAATAAAAAAGAATACCGTTTCTTTTTTTACCTGATTGAGAAACTAATGGAGACTTAGATGCAGGAGTCAAATGGCTGGGTCAATTTTATTACCAATGAAAACGAGGATTGGCAAATAAATGGATTTTATTTTACTTTTTGTTAAATTGAACCCTAAGCATTGCTTCTTAAGAGAGGGTGAAAGTCCAAGAGTGTCAAGCTACCGAACGTTTCTCTGCTGGAAACATTAAGAGTAGGGGGTAAATGCTTACTCATACCATTAGTTTGTTCTTAGAACTCTTTCCTACAATTAGCCATATGTGAGTAGAAGAGGAGAAAGAAGGCTGAGTGCCTGAGATTATTCTGAAGCAAAACAAAGCAGTGTTTATCCCTATCTATTTTGATACCAAGTTTCCCTGAAAGTGCTACTTTTTGTTGATCTTCTTTTTTGTGTCTCTTTTGACTTGTATCCTCTGAGGCTTCACATAGTTTCAGTTGTCCTGCATTCTGATGTTTAACCACACCACTGCCATTGGTTTTGGTTTAACTGATCATTTTTTAGTTTTCATGCAAACATGATTTAGCTTGCAGCACTATTTCACCTCGATGGGGTTCTGGCGGATCGCTGAGCATTGAGTCCTGGTGTACATGGACATTGCTGTCTCTCATGCATTTTGATTTATCCTTTTAAGCAATTTGCAGTAAGTTAAGCTTACCACCAAACTCTTTATTTCAAATCTTCCTTAATGCACACATTGGGTTTATATTTAATGATTCATTTACCTAATACATATTAAAAACGATCAGTATATAAGATAAAGTGAGCCTTTTTAAAATTTTAACAAATGACAATAACCAGTCTTAGAAAACTCATGTTTTAAAATCTACTTCAACTTAGTATTAGATTTGGCAGCATAATGCAATTGATGTTAAGTCAATTTATGTAACTAGTCTACCTTGTTTCACATAAGGGACCAAAATAAAGTACCTGGTACCATTCTCTCTATGCCTCCTGCTGTGAATTTCCTCAGAGCCTTGTATCTTAGCTCTGGTTCAAAGTCTTGGCTCTGCTGCTGGCCTTAAGGTCACTGGAAAGTTGCACTTTCATAAGTGTCAGTTTTCTTCATTACAAAATGATGCAAACCTCACAAGGTTGTTGGACAATAAAACGAGATGATATAGTCAGTATACATAAAGTATTTAATATAATGCTTAACTAATATAAAGCATGCAACATAGATTTCTCTCCTCAACTTCAACATTCAGTCTTTCACTTCCTATGCCACTGGAACAGAGTTCTCTAGTGGTGATACTTGCTTAGTGAAGAGAAGAATAATCTTAGAGATTCCAGGCCCCCTTTATACGATAACTCACTCAGCCTATATGCGTGGAGCCTGGGATGACAGGCAGACATTGGGCTCCAACTCCAGCTCCAACAACAGAGCACTGAGAACAGGGAGAGAGAGAGAATGAAAATAGTAATTGTTGAAGGGAGGTTTCATAGAGAAAACTTCTTGTAGAATAGCTGATCCCAAGTCCATACTTTTCCCAAGTCAGGAAGCTACTTCATGTTTCTCTCCTATGCATTGCTTTAGTCAAACTCCTCAAGGAATGAGAAACAAACCCCACCTTGACATCTCAGGTAAAAATGAGAGTGGAACAGTAGCAGATGTGATGAGGATATGAAACCCAATCTCATCGTCATCCAGTGTTATGAAGTGAAATACTATGACATGTATTATGGATTATATCATCCATCTCCTATGGAAAGGATATGAGAACTGTTAAATCCTGGGCTGTTAGTCTCTCTCATTCAGAGGCTGCGTGGTCTCCTGTCCTTTCATCTTTCTCTTCTCTTTCTGGATCTGCCCTCTGCAACTCCATCATCTTATCTTTTTTCGCTTCCTCTCTCCTCTCCTTTCCCTCTCTCCTCACCTCTCCTACCAACATTTTTCACTTGTACTTGATCCCAAATGCAGTCTTTTAAAAATTTTTTTTAATGTTTTTTATTTATTTTTGAGAGACAGAGAGACAGCTCAAGCAGTGGAAGGTCAGAGAGAGAGGGAGACACAGAATCCGAAGCAGGCTCCAGGCTCTGAGCTGTCAGCACAGAGCCCGAGGCAGGGCTCAAACCCACTAACCATGAGATCATGACCTGAGCCAAAGCCAGATGCTCAGCCTACTGAGCCACCCAGGCTTTAAATCAATATATCCTTTCAACTCATTACACAAAGGTAAGTGGCTCAGTCTTTCACTATTTTAGTTAAACTTCCCAGAGAGGAGCTGGTTTGGGTCATATAATTTGTGTTAATCAATGGATTGCCTCCCTATGTATGAGACTGAGCATACGGGTTGTGCTCACATGGTACTTATGGTAAACCTCCCCTCCAGAGGCCATATGAGCAGGTTCATTAGGAAAGTATCAGTTATTTTCCTAGCACTTCTCACAGGATCTGGAGAGTAGTATGTGCTCAATAAATGTCTTGGGAATAAGTAAATGATAACACTAAATTCATACCTTATTTTACTAAGATTCTCAAGCTTATTAGTAATTGGCAGCCAGTATGTGTCAAGTATTTATCATTAGCTAAGTATTGTTTGGTGTACATTCCATGTGTTCACTCAGTCACCTTCATAAGAGTCTTATGGTAAAATCAGGCATGGAGAGGTTAAATAACTTGTTTGAGGATATCCTCAAGTTCATCTCTGGGCCCTTTGACTCTAACATTCACATTCTTGACCTCCATTCTAAACCAGCTTCAACTTTCCAGTTTATTTCTGACAATATAAAGCAAGTGTATGTTAACCTAAACCACTTACACCAGTAGTAGTTAAAAAAAAAAAAACTAGGGAATGGAGTTGTGTAGCAGTGAATGAATAGACTCCAAGAAGTTCGAGTTGAAGGTATGCATTACAAATGGATGGTTTAAAAAGTGTAAACAGGGGTACCTGGGTGGCTCAGTTGGTTAAGTATCCAACTTGAGATTTCAAAGATTTCAGCTCAGGTCAAGATCTCACAGTTCGTTAGTTTTCAGCTCAGGTCAAGATCTCACAGTTCGTTAGTTTGAGCCCTGCATTAGACTCTGTGCTGGCAGTGTGGAGCCTGCTTGGGATTCTCTCTCTCTCTTTCTCTCTCACTCTCTCTCTCTCCCCCTTTCCCTTCTGCCCCTCTCTAGTTCACAGACACTCTCTCTTTCAAAGTCAATAAGTAAACTTAAAAAAAAAAACATTTTATTCCTAAAACTGTTTTCTGCTTTTCTTTTCCCTGATTCTGTATCTTATATTCTTTCTTTTACTTTCTTCTTCTCAATCTTTTTCCTTTTAATAGCCATTTTATTGGTACCATTTGACTACTCAGTGTGATAGCTATTCTTGTTGTAGAATATTTTTAGTCAATTTCTGTTCTATAGCTCAGAACCACAAATTTGCAAAGACTTCTCGAAGGATAATTTGTGAGTAGAAAGGAGAGCATAGTAGACAATAAAAGTAAAACCTTTTGTGCAATAAAGAGGAAGTTTTAATGACAATGTAATCTCAAAAACTCAAAATATTATGTAAAATACAATGACAATGAAATAAAAAGTACAAGACAGCTCAAAATGACATTAGACTTACTATTAATCAAAGAACAATGACCTAACACATTAATTTTTTAAAGTAGTACATTTAAAAAAATGGTAATACTCCCTGATGTAGAGGACACAAAGGAGAACAGTGTATTTCTAGCAAAGAATGTGGTGGTATGCATTAAAGTCTTTAAAATATTCATTAATTTCTCTTTCAAAAATTATATGCTAAGAAAATTATTTCATGGGTGGCATAAATTTGTGTACAGTGATGTTTATCTATGTTATATTTATATCAGTCAAGCCTGGTGATAATTAAAATGTTCAAAAATGAGAAAATGTTAAGCTAGAGATCATGCATATGAAATACTACGCTACTATTAAAATGATGTTTACAAAACATCAGTTTCATTGAAAATGCCATTGAAATAATATTTACAAAAATTAGTCTAACGCTATATATAAACACAGATATATGCATATTCACAAATGAGGAGACTCTAAGTGACACCAAAATGTTTGTAGTATTCATCTCAGGCTGGTAGAATTATACATAATTTTTAAATATATTTTGCTATACTGAGTTTTCTATGATAAACAGGCTGGTATGAGGACAATATTCTTCTATTGGGTTTGTGTTTAAAGGAATCTGCTTACAACCTGACGTCTCACCACTGACAAGCCTAGAACACCCCCTTGCCAATCCATCTTGGAAGCAGGCTTGCTTGTGGTACATGAGGCCCTAAATCTTATGCTCCACGTGAAAAGGAACTTGAAGTTTTCCATCTTACATGCAGAGTAGATGTTATAAAACAGCAGCAAATACCTCCATTCGGATTAGCCTTTACCCAAGATGAAATTCTTTGAGTAGGTAGCCATTTAGTATAAACTTCAGCTTTTTTTCTAAGTAGGAAAAGAACCCTGTTCTTCCCTAATGTTTTTATAGAAAGGCATTTCACTGCTAACCAAATAATTTTATTGTTATTAAAAACAGAATGGATAGTAATAGAGTTTTAAACATTTATAAAATACTGATAATCAGAATTGATAGATGTTAAGTATTGTTTTGTGATAACACTGATTCTGATAAAGTTTAATTCTAGCTACAAAATAAAGAATGCTTTCCAAGGTATAAAAAGATTCATTTCTACCCTTTCTGTTTCCGGTTTTGCTTTAGGAGGTTTTTATTTATGTTTGTTCTCAGTGAGCTTTCTGTTACGTTTTATTTCTGAGTCATAAGTTAACACAATTCACACTCCCTTTTTTTTTTGCTGTCATTTGCCAAAGCCTTTAGTTCATGTTGGTAGGACACAGCTCCTAAAAGTGTTACTGCTAAAGTCCTTAAAAACACATACTGGAATTATTTAGAATGATTCTTTTTTGTGACTACAATATTCAAAGAGCTTTTAGTTTCATATTGACTAAACTATATAATAGTTTTTGACCATTGAAAACTGTCAGATTAAACTTGCTCTTGTCAGTTACTAGATTAGGGAACCCCCCAAAAACAAGCTAGTGCCCACTAAGAACTTATTTAGAAATCTTGCCTCCATATGAGAGGAATTATTTATTTTGCAAGGTTATAAATTCCTGCAAGACTACTAACTCATATCTTATTTTTCTTTATATCTAAAATATCTATTTAATACATGTATATTAAATAAATTAATGAAAGTTCAGGGAGACATGTCTATGAATTTTTGTCAAATTTTTCTTATAGATCCAGAAATTCCCAGTTTAGGATATGGGAGATATTGATTTTATGTGCATTTTTATTTTTATTTTTAACAACCCCTGTTATTTGTCTCCTTTTTCAAGGACTCTTTTTTTGATACTGGAAGACAGGCAACCTCTATCTTTTAACTGTTACATATTTATCAGTTGATTTCAGAAAATACAACTATTTTTCTTTGCTCTAGAAAGAATTCTGATATGGTAGGAAAATTCACCAAGTCCAGCTGTATATAAATATATGTAAAAGGTCACTATAATGATTGAAGAACTGATCCAGTTGAAGTAAAACTTGATGACAACTGGTTACCAGGAAAAATATAGATGCAAAGCTTCAAGGAGGTGATGAGGCTAGCTATGTGGGGATCTGTTTTTCCTATGTATGGGAAGAATGGAAACATGCTTTTCTTCCCGTAACTGTATGTGTCTTTCTCCTCCACTGTATCAGCAGCTAGCTCAAAGACAAAGACAGTATCTTTCACTTTGACACACAGACAATGAATGTTTAATGCATTGAATTTGTTGAATTAGGAGAAAGAAAGGGGAGGCAAAATGCTGGAGATGTAAATGTTAGGGTCATATTTAGTTTAATTATAGTCCTAATTGGCTTCCACTATCGATTCTATGTGATTGAAATAGGGCTTTGAGGATATTAAGTTTGAAATAGATTGATGTGTTTCCAGCTGTATCTGAGTTGGTTGCTCTGGTACTCACTGTACTTTAATAAAGTTGTGGTCAATGGAAAGTGGGGGAAAAGAAGATAGATTTAATAAATACTTGAAGAGGAAAAATTACACTGTTTTGAAAAAATTGGGACAAAGAAAGGATGAAGGTTAGAAAATATTTCATTTTTGTGAAGCCAAGAGGCAATTAATTGATGTTACTAGAGAAGTTGTAAATAAAACAGTATGAGTCAATAAAAGGAATGCAATGGGAAGGACATAGTATGGTGTAAAAGAATAGCTGGGTTTCAAGTTCAGAGTTTCCTCGGTTTACTGGCATTGAACTTTGTAATTCTCAGTTTTCTCACCTCTAAAATGGAGGAAATATTGGGGCACCTGTGGCTCAGTCGGTTAAGCATCCAGCTTTGGTTCAGGTCATGATCTCAGGGTTCCTGAGTCTGAGCCCCACATCAGGCTGTGTGTTGACAGATCAGAGCCTGTAGCCTGCTTTGGATTCTGTGTATCTCTCTCTCTGCTTGCCCCTTGTTCATACCATCTCTCTCTCTGTCTCTCTCTCGCACAAAAATAAATGTTAAAAAAAATTAAAAAATAAAAATAAAATGGAGGAAATATTAAGATTTTACTTACAGAGGTAGTTGTTATGATGACTGAATGTGATAAAATGTGTTTTCCTTTTTGGGAACTGTTTGGGTTCAACAACCTGAAATCCTTTTTGCTAACTCAAATAAAATAAGGATGTATTTTAAAGATTAAAGGGAAATTAATGACTAATCAAAAGAAAGTATGTAACAGAAAGTTTGAAGGCAGAACAGATCCAGAGTAGACAATTCAGCAGCTCAACTATGTCCTTGTGGACACAGGTTCTTCTTCTCTTCATACTTCTGTACCTCCACTTATCGGCTGTCCTCTTCAACTGGCCACTTAACAGGGTCCTCAGGTAGACAACTTAGTCTCAAGCATCAGCTGTCCTCAAAACTTGTTCTTTCTTGCACATTTGTTTTGGAGAGCCAAGACTACTCATTGGGTATATTCCAGCAATAGTTTTTTTTTGTAAACTACATAGAATTATACAAATAATTTTAAAGCTATTCATGAAATACTCAAATGAAACATTCTGAACATATAAAGAGTTTAAAAAATCTAAATCACTTCTAGACTTTCTTGATAGGTCACAAGTTATACGTAGTCATCTGTAAGCTGTTTAAAATTGTAGAAATTATAATCATTTAAAATACCTTCCAGATTAAACTTTACTATAAGAGTTGCTAGAGTGAACACTAAATTGAATAAATAATATGTCTAGAAATCTCTCAAGGCAATCAAAAATACACAAACATGAAAAATGGCATAAAGCCGAATGTGAGTGCCAACGGACCACATAGGTCTTTCTTAATATGAGGGAAGGAATTGAGGAAAACTTCGTAAAGCAGTGGCATTTGACCTCACCTTTGGGATATTCAGGTCTGGAGTTTGGAAGAAAATTTGACTAAATTAAGAGATCAGAATGCCATTACCATATTGTAATATATAAGACAAGAGTGAAAGTGAAAATAAAATAATTTGTGAGATGAAAAATAGTAAACACTGGAGACTTCCTCATAATAATATTTGTTATAGCAGTATCATATGATATTTACAGTTTCAAACTGTGTGATTTTCTTATCTTAATTGATTATCTCAGAAACATACCTCAAAGTTGTTAGTATCATTATTTTGTAGTTTTCGAGACTGTTACCTAAAGAGGTTAGGCAGTTTGCCCCAAATGAAGCAGTCAGAGCAGAGAAATTAGACTTCTTATGCTTGCTTTTGGACTCAAATCTCATCTTTAGAAATTTACAATGAACTGAAATTTGTACAGTCTTTGGATTCTAAAATGTCTTTATTAAATAAGTCAAATAAAGTCAAATAAATATACATATGAGATCCAATATCAATATTCAGGAATTCTATATTTAATTAAATAATCTAAACATTTTTACTCTTCTCTTCTTCCCACTTGGAATCAAAGTCTGTTCACTCAGATTTTATGCAATATAGAGATAAAATGATGGCTGTAATGAGAATTCTCAAACAAATATGTAATCAAATTGCATCGACTGGGGCTTAAGATGTACCACCTCTGAATACCTGAGATTGACAAATGAAACCAACCAAGTATTTCATGGGTTTTACTAAAAATTCAAAGTGTATATGCCCCTTGTTAACAAATGATGAATAAATTTTAATTAAAAAACAGGAGCATTGTTTTGCTTTCATATTGCCCTTTTCCAAAATCCCAAAGGATTAGAAACATGATAGGACACCTATGTACAATGTTAATTTGTTTATAAGGACATCTGTTTCTCCTGTTTTGCTTATTTACATCTTACGTTTGTGTATTTACAACATTTGACTACTCAAGTAGCAGATGCAATTTTTAATGTTCTGCATCAATATTTTTAACCTGTTGGGTTTCTACTTTATTCCATGTATACACAGACATACACATATGCATATAAATACACACGTGCACACATGCACTGTACATCTATACATATGTTGGTAGGGTGCCTGTTTCTTAAAATAAAGCCATATTTGTCCATATTACTTAGATAGAAAGATCGATCGATAGATAGATAGATACCTCATTTGTTCCATATTTAGCTCTACCTTACCTTTGGAGATGGCCCTTCTTTACCAACATCTATAGAAGGCCTTAATAGGCTCGTTGTAATAGTATGTAGACAACAGGACTGTTAATTCAATGAATATTGTCAGTTTGAGAGTATTCATTAAATTTGTTTTTAAGCAGCATTTCACTTTGTAAATGGTTGCACCCAGAAAAAAAACTCTAATTAGAAGAATTAATTAGGACTTAGAAAGGTGAACAGAGATTTGTGGGTGTTTCCACAGGAGAAAAACACCTCCCAGGGAGCTTACAATACAGTTAGCATGCACACCAGGTAAAAAGAAAATGGGGAATTTTTAGTTTTAAAGGCCCAAGAGAGTAGATGTCTTGTTCAAATTAGCATAAGACATTTTGCAGATCCTAGAGCACCTAGGTCTTTCCTTGGTGGAATTCATCTTTTAAAGCATCTGGTTGCCAACATTCGAAACCCCCATTTAACCCAAATATTAAGTTAGACCCAGTTAAAGAGGGATTATCTCACTATGGAAACTATTCCGTGGTCAGAGTGGCACTGCTTCTCCTCTCAGTTACCTTTATAATATCCCTGCCACCAGAAACCCAAAGGAAGCAGCTGTTCTGAATATGTACAAACAAAAGGAGCTGTTACTATAGCAACCATAGAACTCGGAAAAGCTCTCTCTTTAACTTTAACCAATCCCTCCTCTTTACCTCTCCCTGTTTTCCTTTTTTGAACCTTTGCAGACTGCCCTTGGGCAGAAATGGTGATTGGTGATTCCAGCACATGTGGGCGGGGCGTGAGGGGCAGGCTGAGGCAATACTTCAGCTTGCTTTTACACTTTGCAAGAGCTGGAGGACTTGCTCTTGGCCAACAAAGCTTATGAAGAGGCTGCAGAAAGTGACACTTTCGGAGTACTTGGTTGCTCTTTTTTTCTTTAAAGAATACTACTGGCCTCTCTCATTCTCTGCTTGAGAAAGTAATAATGCCCTTTCATCTCTTCAGTTTTCCTCCTGACTACGTAGCCATACCCCCTAAGTCAAACCTGGCATGGCTGAATGGAATCTGAATAGAACCTGACTCTACAGTTGCTATGAAATTGATGGAAAGATAAGAGAGTTTTGATTTCAGAAGTAGATGGGTGGCTCAAGTTGCTCAAGATTGTTGTGTTTCTTCATAGGGTAGAAAATACAGGCGTAGTTTATAAAACTTGAACCCAGCTTCAGAAAACCTGTCCCAAATAATTAAGATTCTAATCATTTTATCTCAATTTTAATGTCCTGTAAAGTTTTGTTTTGACTAATCTATCAACAGTTACATTTATTTACTTTTATATCTTTTGGTAGTCAACCTGCAATTTACTAACTGCCTATTCTCTCAAATCAGTTTCTATTAATATTCCTCTTCCTACACTTTGAATTCAGTCCTATTTAGGTTTCTTTCTCTTCCTCCTTCTTGCCCTCTGAGGAGTAAGTTTGTTGTTGAATGTTGGCATTAGTAGCAAACTGGTTTATTTTCTGCTCTCCTGTAATTTTTCCTCCTTTCATATCCCTTTCTTAGTCACATCCACCAAAATAAAGTCCATGTAAATACTCATGTTAGCATCATGACATTTTAATATTTTTTGAATTTCCTTTTATGGCTCTATTTGATGTTTATATGGGTTATATATGTCTAACAATTTAAAAATATAACAGCTTTAAAAATTATGTTAGCTAACCAAAATATGTTGGCTAGGCTCACTTTGCCTATTTAACATAAATTTATTTTGGCTGGAGTAAACTTCTACATGATGCTTCATAACATACTAAAATATCATGAATTTTAGAAAATAAATTTAAATTTGAAACTGTATGTGATTAGAGAGTTTTTACATTTACATTGGTTAAATGCCTTTAGTTTGGGAGAAGTAATTTATACATAGATTTTTTTTTCTTTTAGGTATCTAATATCCAAGCCCACAATGGTGTATCCTGGTCAATTCTGTTCTAGCAGTAATTTGTAGAGGGGCAATTACTTATGCTTGCGTGCAATTTAAGTGGATCAGTCTGTTTTATGCATTTTTAAAAGCATTTATGTATCATTTTCAATTTAATCAGTTTCTAATGATACCTTAGAAATATCTTGCTAGTTTATACTAGTTTTACCAACTTCATCAATATTCAGATAATTGGGGAAGAAAATACAATATACTGTCTAGTTGTCTAGTTATAAGATGCTATAAAGGAAGACACATGGAGAAAGATATTCCCTTTAAGAAAGAGATTTCCTTCTTAGTATTTATATAAGATATTGCTACCTTGTGACTTGAATTTGTATAGTTATACCAGTCATAAAATGAAAGCATCACTGGTTATTGTAGATGCTATTTTTCTTTTATAATATGCAGCTTTCCAAGACAGCATACTGACTATAGATTTTTCTAGTTCCTGACTTAACACTTACCTGGCTTGAGATTCACATGAAACCTTAAGGAAATTTATAGTCATAGTAATATATGATTATAAAACATTTACCCACTCCTGATGTGGAAAATATAAGCAAAGGAAAGTCAGGTATTTTGAAAGAAAATAAAATTAGAAAGAAGTTTACAAACACCATCCACGGTATAAAATCTTTCCTTCAGGTAGAGAACTGCCCCACCCCTTCCATACACACCCAAACCCTAAAGCACCTTCATTACACTCTCCTTGATCTGCTGTATACTTGCTGCATTGCTTACAGATGTGTCCAATTAGAAACAAAAGCAATAAACTTCATCAGGAGAGGCTACTCTAGTAGTCATCACACAGTAGGGACTAGGTAAATATGTAATGAATGAAGGGGCCAATACGCACAAGCAGTGTAAAACGTTCCTGCTGCCAATGCTTTCCCTCAAGTTGATTTCCCACAATGGTCAACCTAACTCTGACAAAACTTGTGGCACTCTGTATGTTCCCTGGCTATTCATCTCCATTAACCAGTCCCTAGCCCCTCCTTTCTTTCCTCTGTCCAATCCAGTCAGACATTTACTGCTTGATGAGGCATAAGGCTCTGACCACTTTATACTCCACCAATTTGGATTTTTTTCCCTGAACATTTTGAGTACCAGAGTAGTGATAGAAACTAGAAAGAAACATACTGTGTAACTTGCAGTGAATAATGTGCAGTTTTAGATAATGAAAATCAATAATGTTGGAGGGATGCTGAGCAGATGCTATTTACAATGAACAAATTTTTATCAACTTGGCTTATCATAAATGGGACAGAAAATGGCACAGTGGTAATTGATGTAAGAGTGAATACAGATTCAAGACTTTTTCTTAAAGATGCTGACTGGTTCAGTGATTTGGAAATGACTCAGAAATAATATTTTTAGTGTTTATTGAGTACTCAGAATGGTGCTCAGTGAACTATGGTTGCTGTCTTAAAAGAGTGTACATTTCTTTATGATAGTTTGTATAATTCAGACAAAGTTATAGAAGTTAAAAGAAATGCATCAACTGGAAGGGATCTTATGACATCTTTCCTGAATTATACTTTGGAGGATGGATAAAATATTGGACAGAAGGAAGAATTATAGTAACAGTGATGGATTTTATCGTCTCTATTCTATCCATCATATAATAAAATGCTTTCAAGATGTCATAATGAATCTGTTATTTTAGAAGCTGAATCTCCTTCTTTTAGTCACATTGAATGAACTGCTGAAATAATAGTTTTCTAAATGTATAGAATATATTGACCGCTTATTCTGAATAAAGCACAGGTTGAGAATCATATATCTCATGGGATGCCTGGAAATCTCAGTCAGTTAAATGTCTGATGCTTGATTTTTGCTCAGTCTTGAACTTGAAATTCATGAATTCGAGCCCTGCATTGACTTCGTGCTGATGGCATGGAACCTGCTTGGGATTCTCCCTCCCGCTCTCTCTGTCTGCCCCCCCCCCATGCACTCACACTTGCTCATTCTCTCTCTCTCTCTCAAAAGAAATAAACTTTAAAAAACATATTCCCCATGTTTAACTATATCTTTACAGTTTTTCTACACATATTGATATTAATCATATGATTTCATGTCTCATGGATTTTATAAAGTAGAATGTCCTGGAGTTAAGATACTTATTGTATAAACAATGAGTTTGAGGCACAGAGATAGTATGACTAAAATCCAATTCTCATGGCTCCAGCAGACTTTCTTTAGACTTTCTTAAAGGAGCCCAAAGTTTAATGTAAACTGCCAAAAACCACTTGACACATTAGAATGAATTCTAAATGAGTGATGTGCACAGTACTGCTAGGATTGAGAAGAGACCTCCCAATTTGTACCATAAGATGGTCTTTGTTGATTCTTCCTCTCCTGAGTAGACCAGAGCAAATCTAAAAACAAATTCCTTTCTTCCCACTCCTCTCACACTCCCTGCTCTTGCTTCTGTCCTAGGCATTACCCCTCCCCCAACATGAGCTTTATTAGCTTAAGTTATTTGCTGCCCAGATGTTAAAACAAGGACTCATTCACGTGTATGTTATTTCATGATCTATTTAAAAGGAATTATAGGGGGGCCTGGTGGCTTAGCTGGTTTTGTGTCCGACTTCAGCTCAGGTCATGATCTCATGGCTCGTGAGATTGAGCCCCCATTAGGATCCATGTACTGTTAGTGTGTGGAGCCTGCTTGGGATTCTCTCTCTCTCTCTCTCTCTCTCTCTCTCTCTCTCTGCCTCTTCTCTGCTCTTGTTCGTCCTCTCTCTTGTTCTCTCAAAACAAACAAACAAACAAACATTTAAAAAATAAAAAATAAATAAAAGGACGTGTATAGGAAAAAAACTGAGGGAAAAATAAAAGTCTAGGCCATTGGGAGTAAAATATACAGATCAGGGAAGCCAGTATGAGAGACAGAGAGGGAGGGAGGAATGAGATCTAAGGAATAGAGAGGATGCAGAAAGAACAGAGACCTGTTCTTCCGTAGGGGAGAGAAAGAGCAACACTTGGTCTTGGTTTCCCAAATCCTCTGTCCATCTCCGAGGGACTCACCTTTACTTTGTTTCCTTTCCTTGGAGTATCAGCAACCAATTCAAACTAGGTTAAGTGGGGGAAAGAAACAAAAAACAAAAAGCAAAACAAAAAATAAAACAACAACAACAGCAACAAAAACCTGAGACTTACTAGAAGAATGAGAATTTCTGTCAGAATGAACAGTAGAAAGGGAGAGGCTGGACCACTCATGTACCCATAACTGAGAAACAGCTGGAACCACAGAGTCAAATACACCAGACACTCTTGACTTAACTCCTGTGTGAGGTACATCACATTCTCACACCGCTGTCAGTGGTGGTGAATATACAGGAGGGAATGTATTAAAACTTACCAGACGGGGGTGCCTGCTCAGTCAGTTAAGCAATGGAATCACAGTTCATGAGTTCAAGCCCCCCACCAGGTTCCTTCCTGATAGCATGGAGCCTGCTTGGGATTCTTTCTCTCCCTCTCTTTCTGCCCCACTTCTGCTTTCTCTGGCTCCCTCCCTAAAAATGAATAAATTTTAAAAAATCTTACCGGATTAAGATCAGACTGTCTGACTTGAAATACCATGCCATCGCTCATATACACTAAGGCTTGGTTAACCACTCCAAATTATATTTTCCTCAACCTGTAGAACGTGGTGACTGAAGATAAGATTGTAAAACATTTAAAGTGCTTAGTACTTGTAGTGTCTGAACTCACCAAATATCAGCTGTTGCTATTGTTTTTGTAACAGATATTTTGCCTTTGGGGACTCCTCATAGTGCTGTTGCCTGATGCAAACCGTCTCTGTTCTCCAGGTTCTGGTTTGAAAACAACTTGAGACTGTTCCTAATTTTCCTAAGTACGGTCACATGTTTAGACTATAAGAATATGAGGACTTTGGAACAGAAGGGGAGGGACATTTCCACAGGAAGAGATGTAAAGGATGCTGAGTGGATAAAGTAAAAGATGCTCACCACATAAAGGAATCTGCAAGATCTATCTTAAACTAAGTCTTCCTTCATTTAAGCTTACTTGAGTGAGTCTCTAACTGAATCCCTGATGTAGATATTAATGTAAGTGTAGGGACAAAAGTAGTTGAAGTGAGGCACCTCGGTGGCTCAGTTGATTTAAGCATCCGACTCTTTGGCTCAAGTCATGATCTCATAGTTTTTGAGTTCAGGCCTCACATTGGGCACTGTGCTGACAGTGCAGAGTCTGCTTGGAATTCTCTCTCTCCCTCTTTCTGCCCCTCCTTTGCTCTCTCTTCTCTCTCTCAAATAAATAAAACATTTTAAAAAAGGTAGTTGAAGAAAATATAGACACAGACAGATAGATATAATGTGGCCAAAAGATCATTGTTTTGTCAGTTTTATAGAATAAGAAAAACAAGGTTAGTTTTGCTGGAATGTAGCAATTTGATTCTTATGTAGGGAACTTTTACAAAACATTCATAAACTTAGAAATCATGACCAAGCAACTAGAATGATATATAAATTATAATTACCTACTGTTCTACATGTAAATAATGTTTTGTTTGTAATTGAAAAATAATACTCCGTGCTGATCTTTCTAAGGAGGTTTTATTAGCATGCATATCTAGAGACATTTCAAGTGTATTCAAAATGACTGTATTTATGCATTCAAGAGAGTATATATCTAAAAGGAAAATCCTTGTTCAGCAGATGCTGCAGTGAAATAAATACAGTGAAAAAAATATGGAAGCTGAGCATATTTGTATGCATACCAGGTACTTAACAATTCTGGTGTAATTAGGTTTTAAAGACAAGTGATTCACTACTTTTGATCACCTTAAGAATACTAGTATTTTACTCAAATGATAACATTTAGAGGACTAATGAAGGAATATTAATAACTTAGCTTAAAATCAAAATTTATAATATTTTCCCTTTTAAAAGTGACTAAATGATTATACCTTTCTAATCTATGGATCACAGACCTTAAGGGGAATGCACATTATAAATCCATACAAGAAATAAGCATTACCTGAAGATTTCATAAAAATTGTCTTACACCCATGTAATTCTAATATAAGGAGGAGTTGTTGAGATTGATAAAAATGTAAATCAACTACTGAATAATGGTTCTGGGCACTAATTATCTCTTTGATCCATGTATGCCAGAATAAAGTATTACGCACTTGAGACTTGTCTAAAATTATGTAAAGTTGTTCTTAAACTGAAAAAGATTTGAAGCTCGTACTTTAGAGTCTCACTGAAATATATCATATTTCTAAAGTATATCAATGAATTACTAAATAAAGTTTCTATCACCATAAACTATATTTGTAGAATTAAGAAATTATCTGCTGCATGCTACAATTAGTTAACATTGTGAATATATTATGACACTTTCCACATAAGCTACAGACATACCTCATTTTACTGTGCTTTGCTTTATTGCACTTTGCAGATATTGCATTTTTTTGCAAATTGAAGGTTTATGGCAATCCCATGTAGCATTCTTTCAGTACCATTTCTCAATAGCATTTACTCATTTTGCATCTCTCTGTCACATTTTGATAATTCTCACAATATTTTAACACGTTTTATTATATTTGTTATGGTGTCCCATGGTCAGGAGACTTGAAGTTACTATTATAATTCAGGCACCATGAAATGTACTTGTGTACGATTGCAAACTGAATTGATACATGTTGTACTTATTCTCTTTTTTTTTTAATGTTTTTAATTTATTTTTGAGAGACAAAGAGATACAGCTCGAGCAGGGAAGGGTCAGAGAGAGAGGGAGACATAGAATCCGAAGCAGGCTCCAGGCTCTGAGCTGTCAGCACAGAGCCCGATACGGGGTTCGAACCGACAGCCTGTGAGATCATGACCTGAGCCGAAGCCAGACCCTTAACCGACTGAGCCACCCAGGCACCCCTGTTGTGCTTATTCTGACTGCTTCATTGAGTAGCTATTCCCCGCCCCCACTTTCCTTGGGCCTCCTCTATTCCGTTGGACAAAACAATACTGAAACTAGTCCAGTTGATAACCCTGGCCTGTAAGGGTTCAAATGAAAGGAAAAGTTACATTATCACTTTAAATCAAAAGCTAGAAATGATTAAGCTGAGGGAGAAAGGCATATTGAAAACCAGGCCTCCTGAGCCTCTTTAAAGTGTTAGCCAAGTTGTGAATGCAAAGGAAAGGTCTTAAGGGAAGTCAAAAGTACTACTCTAGCAAACAAATGGTAAGAAAGCAAAAAGTCTTGTTGCTGATATGGAGGAAGTTTTAGTGTTCTGGATAGAGATCAAATAGGCCACCATATTCTCTCAGGCCAAAGCCTAATTCAGAATAAGGCTCCAACTCACTTGGATTCTATGAAGGCTGAGAAAGGAGAGGAAGTTGCAGAAAGAAGTGTGAAGCTAGCAGAGGTTATTTCATGAAGTTTAAGAAAAAAAGTCATCATAACGAAAGTGCAAGGTGAAGCAGCAGGTGCTGATGTAGAAGTTGCAGCAAGTTATCCAGAAGATCTAGCTAAGAGAATTAAAGAAGGTGGCTACAGTAAACAACAGATTTTCAATGTAGACAAATCAGCCTTCTATACAAAGAAGATGCTATCTAGGACATCCATAGCTAGAGAAGAGAAGCAAGGCCTTACTTCAAAGCTTCATAGGACGGGCTGATTCTCTTGTTAGGGGGCGATGCAGCTCATGATTTTCAGTTGAAGCCAATGCTAATCTACCATTTTGAAAATTCTAGGGCCCTTAAGAATTGTACTAAAGGTGGGTCACCTGGGTGGCTCAGTCAGTTAAGCATCCAACTCCTGATTTCAGCTCGGGTCATGACCTCACAGTGGTAAGACTAAGCCGCACAATAGACTGCATGCTCAGCATGAAGCCCAGTTAAGATTCTTTCTCTCCCTCTCTCTCTGCCCCTCCACAATTTGCACTTGCCCTATTCCCCCCCCCCCCAAAAAAAGAATTATACTAAATGATTTCTGCCTCTGCTCTTATTTGGAACAATAAAACCAGGATCATGGAACATCTGTTTAAAACATGGTTTATTAAATATTTTAAGTCTACTGAAAACTAATGCTCAGAAAAAAAAATTCCTTTCAAATTATTACTGCTCATTGACAATGGACTGGGTCACTCAAGAGCTCTGATGGAGATATATGAGATTAATGTTATTTTCATGCCTATTATACAATATTCATTATGCAGCACAGAATTCAAAGGGGTAATTTTGATTTTTGAGACTAATTATTTAAGAAATACATTTCATAAGGCTATTGCTGCCATAAATAGCAATTGCTCTGTTGGATTTTGCAAAGTAAATTGAAAATGTCCCCAAAAGTATTCACCATTCTAGATGCTGTTAAGACCATTCATGATTCATTGCCAGATGCCAACATATCAGCATTAGCAGGAGTTTGGAAAAAGCTGACTCCAGCCCTCACGAATGACTGTGAAAGACTCAAGACTTCAGTGGAGGAAGTAACTGTGGATGTGGTAGAAATAGCAGATAACTACTAGAAGTGGGACCTGAAGATGAGACTAAATTGCTGCAATCTCATGATCGAACTTGAATGGATGAGCCGTTGTTCCTTATTGATGAGCAAAGACTGTGGTGGTTTCTTGAGATAGAATCTACTTCTGGTGAATATTTTGTAAAGATTGTGGAAACTACAATACACAATTTAAAATATTACAAAACTTAGTTGCTAAAGCAGTGGCAACGTTTGAGAAAATTGACTCCAATTTGGAAGTTCTATTATGGATAAAATGGGTAAAAAATCAAACACCATCACATGCTATCAGAGAAATTGTTTCTGAAAGGAATAATCAATGTGGTGGACTTCATTGTTGTCTTATTTTAAGAAATTGGCAAAATCGCCCAACTTTCAGCAACTACCATGGTGATCAGCTAGCAGATATTAATATCAACCCAACACCTGCAAAAAGATTATGACTTGCTGAAAGCTCAGATGAAGGTTAGCATTTTTTTTAGTGATAAAGGATCTTTTAATTAAGGTGTGTACTTTTTTTTAGGCATAATGCTATTATTGCACACTTAGACTATATGGTAGTATAAATATGACTTTTATATATGCACTAGGAAACCAAAAAAAATCATGTAACTTGCTTTATTGCAGTATTCTATTTGCTTTTTTGCAGTTCTGGAAACAAATATACAATATCTCCGAGATATGCCTGTACATTATAATCACCCATTTTTAGTAAACGCATTATACACAAAGTTATCATACACTGATTTTTCAGGGCTTTGTGTCTTTTGAATGTTTTAATAGGTGGGACTCTGAAGCCTACTTTGACAACTTTAGTAACAATGTTGAAAAGGATTATGGGAAACAAATAACCATTATTGTCTGGAAAGTAATTATTGATACACTTGTTACAGGTTTAAATTGTTTGAGATTCTCTGATTTTAAGAATTCTAAGTTTGCCTTTTTCTGCTTGTCTGTTTTTTCTTTACTTTCCTTCTTCCTTCTTCTCTTCTTTCTCCATCCTGCCTCCTTCCTTCCTTTTTTCTGTCTCCCTCCTTTTTTCTTTTTCTCTTTTCCTTCCTTCTTCCTTATATATGGTCCTTCTTTCCAACTCATGTCAATGATAAGTTCAAAAATAATCATTTTAATGAACTCATACTTTTAGATTTTAGAGGGTCCAGGGTTTACATCGTCCAATGGGTTGAGAAGATTTGATTGATTAATTCATTATGGTCACTACTGATGATGTACTTTGACTTATCTTGGAGATCTACTTAAAAAATGGCTTCACTGTTATCACATTCACACCCTCAGTGCTATGCTGGGAATTTTTCCCCAGATTCCAATAACGTCCATAGCTCCTCCTCCTCAAGGTATGCCACTTCCTATCACCTGTGTGAGGCTAGGTTGTAGATCACCACCATTAATAGAAAGAGCAGTTCAAGTCACTTATCTGACTAGGCAACTTCCCATTGTATTCAGTAGTCTCAAGGTCTCTATTCACGTCATTATGTAGATAAACACAGTTTAATAATACTTTCAGAGATCTGAGTTTTCCCAAACAAATGGTTGTTGCTCCTGGAGGTAAAGGAAGCAGAGACCCAATCTTTCTGTACCTATCTGGGAAAAGGTGGGAAAAGACAAAAACTTCTCAGGTCATTCAGTAAGGAGTTTTTAAGGGATCTATTACATGATATTTAATTACTCTTTGTTTCATCCATTTCTTTCTTAAATAATTTACTGTTTTTCATTTATATTTCTTTGGTCTCAAAATTGGTTCATAATGGTACTCTTAAATTTTCTCCTGTGCATAGCGTATCATGAGAGTTCAAAGTTTAAAGAGCAAAAGAGTTTTTATTGCTTGTTTGCTTTCAGTTATTGTAACTTTTTGTTAATTTTTTTAATGATTTATTTATTTTTGATAGAGAGAGAGACAGAGCATGAGAGGGGGAGGGGCAGAGAGAGAAGGAGACATAGAACCAGAAACAGGCTCCAGGCTCTGAGCTAGCGGTCAGCCCAGAGCCTGATGCGGGGCTCGAACCCACGAATGTGAGATCTGACCTGAGCCGAAGTAGGAGGCTTAACTGACTGAGCCACCCAGGCGCCCCTATTGTAACTTTTGTAAATTGATTCATATTTTAAGTGTACAGGATGAATCTATAAGAGGATTCCATAATAAAGCTTTTGATATAAGGAATAATTCCTTCCAAATTTCACGCTTTATCAGAGCTGCTGATGTGTATTTTCATGTCTATAGTGTTACCACAACTGCAGAAATCAAGTTACTCCCTAAAGCTAAAGGATTTCTTCAACATTTTAAGCCTGATGTTTGTTTAAAATTATTTTTTTTTTGTTTGGTTAAACATAATATATTCTCCAATACCAATATAACATTGATGCTTACACTGGATTCTAACCAGTCTTTAATGATTTCCCAGGAGTTCAGGAGATTGTCCTCTCCAGGGATAAAAGTACGATCTTGAAGATTACTAATGAAATGATACAGCTTTATTGCTAGAATTTAAACCTGACAATAATATGAACAATTTTTTTGATTTTCCATAATCTCTTTTCTATATATCATATTTCCTAGAACAAACTCTTTAAATATCCATTTGTTTATTCAACAAATATTTACTCAGCTCTTACTATGTTCCAGCCACAGTTGGTCTCATGGAAACAGAGAAAGGATAGATACTTGTCCTTTTTTCCCCTGGTATTAACAGAGCAGATCTGCATATATAATCTCTAGTCTTATTCACTTTATTGACTCTAGCTTGGATTCTGCCCAGGTACAGTGGGCTCATTGAGATTAAGGTGGCCTCAGAAGTGCATGGTGCAGAATCATGGATGAAATGGTAGAGTGTATGAAAACATAGCACTCAATGGCAGTGTCTGATAGGTGCTAAATTTTGGAGAAATCATATTACTTGACAATTGTCCCAACAAACAAGGTCTTTGGCTGCTATTTACTTGTAGTAGAAATGTGTGCTGTACTTAATCTTGTGAGAAATCTACAGTCTCTGATACCATGTTCTTTCAGAACATGGTGTCAGGGTGCTGGGGGGCAGTGAATTGTTTCACATCATCCTTTGTAGCATGTTTCAGAGTTCTGGAGAAATAATCATCTCTGCATAGCAGTTCTTTTATTTAGAAATTTTGGTAACTTAGATACTTTTGTGATCAAAAGATTCTTGGAGGGGCACCTGGGTGCCTCAGTTGGTTAAGCGTCCGGCTTCGGATCAGATCATGATCTCACGGTTCGTGGGTTCGAGCCCCATGTCAGGCTCTGTGCTGACAGCTAGCTCAGAGCCGGCAGCCTGCTTCAGATTCTGTATCTCCCTCTCTCTCTGACCCTCCCCTGCTTGTTCTGTTTCTCTCTGTCTCTCAAAAATAAATTTAAAAAACATTAAAAAATAAAAAAAAAAGATCCTTGGAATATACATTTTGGTGGGGTGGAAAGGGATGGTCGCTAAGTAAGTCTATAGTTATTTCTGGGAGATGGTATTTTGTTTTCTATTTCTTGACAGATTTAAATTCTAGCAATAAAACTGTATCATTTTATCACTAGTACAATCAAGACAGCACTTTGAGAAAGGGAAAAATGCATTAAATAGACTAATTGGGGAACCTGAAGGCTAGTCATTAAAATCATCTGCCTTTTCAAAACTTGTTGAGAGGTTTGTCTGGAAGCCTTTCTTTCAATCATCCCTAACATTTGAATCTCTAAACACTGATAGTCCCATTTTAATTTTAGCTAGCACCAGAAGGAAATGGTAAAACAGCAGATGATTACCTCAGTAATTCATTCCATATTTTCTAACAGCTTTACAGATTCAAATAAAAAATAATAATCTAAAAATAAAAAAAGACACAACTAAAATTAAACATAGAAAATATTCTTAAATGAATAGAATTCTTTTTCTTCATACTCTCCCAAATGGTGGAAAGAAAATACCACAGTAAAATGTAAACAAGACCTAATTTTACCACTGCTTATGTGTTGATGACTAACTTGGACTTTTAAAGAAGTGATAGTTTTAGGCCCTATTACTTTAAATTTTGTGATTATTTAGCTGAAGGATTAGTTGGTATTTTTTTTAAATTTGCATTACCTAAAAGCAAATCTCTCTTTCAACATACTCTCTATATAAGCTGAATTAAATTGCTCTTTAAAACAACTCCTTAAGTCTTTTGATTTAGTTTAGTTAATAGTTTCAAATGAAAGCAACAGAGATGAGATTTTCCTCAGATGTCGAAGAAAGGAGACTGAAGCCAGAGACCAGAGATGTGTCACTTCAACAATAGGCATTGTGAGGACTCTGATATATCCCAGGACTTGCCCTAGACTCTGGGTATAGAAACAAACAAATGGGCAAGGCCATTGTTCCTGCATAGTTTATATTCAAACCTATGACTTACTAAAACTGATCTTGGCAAGTCATCTTACCTCATTTGCTTGTTTTCCTAAATAAGTTAGCTTCCTCTTTTTTAATTTTTTTTATTTTAGAAAAAGAGAGATTGATAGTGGAGGATGGGGGGGGGATTGAGAGAGAGAGAGAGAGAGAGAGAGAGAGAGAGAGAGAGAGAGGGAATCTTAACAGGCTCCATACTTGCCTGGCATGGGGCTCAAATCCCTTGACCCTTGGATCATGACTTAAGCTGAAATCAAGAGTTGGATGCTCAACCAAAAGAGCCACCCAGGCACCCCAAGATTAGCCTCCTCTTTAGTTCAAATGCTATCAATATTTTGATATATTTTGAGAGGAAGATGTATAAAATTTTATCAGTTTCTTAAAGTCTACTGAATAAAAAGCTAATATTTCTTTTTATGTTTATTTTATAACAACTTATTTCTGATGAATAACTTATGAACTCAAAATAGAATCTTTATTGTAGTCAACATAATTAGAACATATCCCTTAAAATGTGAAACTTTGAATCTACTAATGTTACTTGCTTTTCTTAGCCTACTTTTTGTTAGTAGTAAGATCTCAATTTACCTAATCCAGTTATGGTAAAGCAGATGTAAATAGGATTATAACTCTGGTTTCAGTACACACAATTTCTTGCTCTCTTTAACTTTATCATTAAAAAAATTTTAATGTTAATTTTTGAGAGAGAGATAGATAAAGAATGTGAGCAGGCGAGGGAGGGTCAGAGATAAAGGGAGACAGACATAGGATCTGAATCAGGCTCCGGGCTCCAAGCAGTCAGCACAAAGCCTGATGTGGGGCTCAAACTCATGAACCGTGAGATCATGACCTAAGCCGAAGTCAGATGCCTAACTGACTGAACCATCCAGGTGCCCTAAGATTGTCATTTAGATTTACCAGGAATATGCTGATGATTTTAATTCCCAAATCCAAGTCAATTATAGCTCATGATTAATATTTCATGTCATAACATAAATAATACGGTAAAAGTTTTCATGAGTCAGTAATGAAACAATAATGCTTGTTTGGATGTGTCCATAGTGTTTGAAATTTCTGTCATTACATCTTAAGGTAGATACATTGTAGTTCTTCCATTTGTGTTTGCTAGCAATTATTCACTGTGACCATCTTTACAGTTAAATTTATATTAACACAGTATCACATGAAAATTACATTTAAACATTTTTGAGAAAAAAACTGCTTTAAGTTACACTTAATAAAGCAGATTGGTAAAATTTGTGTGTTTTTATTATATAATTAACATATATATTTAAACATAAGTGAATAGATGCGCCTGGGTGGCCCAGTTGGTTAAGCATCTAACTCTTGATTTTGGCTCATATTATAATCTCATGGTTCAGTTCATGGAATCAAGCCCCACACTGAGCTCTGTGTTGACAGTGCAGAGTCTCCTTGGGATTCTCTTCTCTTCTCTCTCTCCCCTTCTCCCCATCTGTGTTCTCTCTCTCTTTCAAAATAAACATTAAAAAAAATAAATAATGAATATAACTGAATTGACAATATTCTTTATTCAAAAAAATAGATTCTTATTAAAAATTTTTAATTTTTGTTACTATTTTTCTAAAGAAAGAATAATGATAGAGAGAATGTTAAACATAGTCTAGGACCATACCACCCTGAGCACGCCCTATCTTGTCTGATCTCGGAAGCTAAGCAGGATCGGGCCTGGTTAGTAGTTGGATGGGAGAATGTTAAACATAAACAGGAAGACTACTATAGTGTAAGAAACTTCTTATTTCCATTCAGGCACTTACTGTGGCAGTCACAGGTGTAGAGTAACAGATTTCTAGCCCAATGTAGACCTTAGTAGCCAGGCATTTCGTATGTTTATTTGGGGCCAAAATAAATTACATACAAAGGGACTCTTGTTCTTAACACTGCTGAAGCTGCTTCCCCAAGTTTCCCAAACTTTACTAAGTGCTGGATCCAATGGCTTCTTCGTAGCTTCATTTTACCCCCTTTGCATTGTATTCATATGGATTTGAAGTAATTATGTTCTCCTGATTGGAATCTTCTGAATATCTCATCCCAGTCTCCTTGTTCCATGTGCCCTTCTCTATCTCTTAAATTTCCTCATCTCTTAAAGTAAATATAAAAGTAATTATAAATTCCCCAAGATTCTGTCCCTAGACTTAACTTTCTTGGGTCCCATTATTTCAGCAATTGCATATGTTAGATAATTTATAAATTTGGAAACCCAGCCTTGATCTCTCACCTGTTGCTTGGATATCTCCACATGGTAAGATTATTAATACCTCAGTAGCTCTTCATGTTGAAATCTACACTAATTATTATTACCATTTCATACCAAACCCTTTTCTGGTCTATCCATTAATTTTATTTTTGCTAGAAATTTTAATTTTTTTTACAATTTCCATATCCTCCCTTTCCCTTCTTATGTAATGTTACCAAACTTGCTGATTTACTCTGAAATGTCTTTCTTTCTCTTCCCTTTGTCCCCCTCATTTTTATACTTGTGTACAGCTTAAGAATTGTAACTTGGTCTTTTGAAACTACTTCCTTTTTCCTCTCTTGGTTTTCAATTTCTGCCTTTTCAAATGCATCCTTTATTATTATGAGAACCATTGTTTTGGTTTGGGTTGTACACTCAAGGAAATGAAAGACTATTTCTAAGGATATTATAATGTGAATAGTAAATATTATCATTTAATAAATAAATAACCAATATCATTCCCTTGTGTTTGTTGAAAATTCATTTTAATTTATACATGATGTGTATATATTATACTCAAGATTAAAAGCAAATAATATTTAATATCATGCTCAATCTTAATTGAAATTAATCATTAAAATACAAATGATTAACTCATAAGACATGTAAGCTATTATTTTGTAGGGGAAGAAAAATAATTCAGTTCTCCCTCTAACCTTCTAGGTTTTTGGCTAAAACCCTTCTGTAATCAAAAACAAATTAACAAAAGAAAAACAAACAGAAATTTATTAACATGTATACCTTCTTTATATGTGGGAGAAACCCAGGGAAACTATGTAACTCCACAAAATGGTCCAAGTCATCGCCTTAAATACCACATCTAGCTAAAAAGGAATGAAGATATTGAAGATTGAGGGAGCAAATTATGGAAGATGGCAAGCAAAACACAGAAAATTAGGGTCTGGCTGTTTTGCACATTTAAGTTCCTATCTTCTCCATTGGTAAGTGTTTAGAGATTTAGTCATTCTACTCTTCATGGTACACAGAGAGAGATACCCTTATTAACAGAGAGATTTCCCCTACAAATGTAAATTTCTTCTACAATGGGGCAACTTCTGGCATTCTCTGAGGTTTTCCTGTGTCTGTAGTTTCTCAAAACTACCCAGCTCATGATAATCCTTATGCCAAAAGGCAATTATGGAGTGGCAAATTCTGCTCCCCTTCAGTCTGCAAATAGAACTTTTACAACTTGACTGTATATGAACTGTATGAGTTAGTTAAGCTTTTAGAGGGGAAGATAAAGTAAAAAGAGCAAATAACAAGGAGGAGAAATTATTCTTAAACCCAAAGTCATTCATCTAAGAAATCTTATTAGCAAAGAAGGGTAAGCAGCTTGCTCCAAACTAATTTAAAAATTATAAGATGGAATAGTCCCATCTGCAGCTATTCCTCTAGGATGCCAACTGAGAGATTATAGAATTAGTTTTTTGTTTCAACAGAATTGACTCCAACTAATGTAGATGATAAATGTATTGAAAGAATATTAGGATATTGCCATCTCAACCAAAGGTTGAATTCACTAAATTTAACACCACTGTTTGATAGAATGGAATACCCATATTTTCAGCTTCTTTGCCCCTCTGCTCATGATTCAGAGTCTAGAGAAGGAGCATCCTTTTTTTTCAAAAAATTATTTATGTATTTTGAGAGAAAGCGAGAGAGAGAAAAAGACAGAGAGAGAGAGAGAGAGAGAGAGAATTCTAAGCAGGCTTTGCACTGTCAGTGCAGAGCCCGATGTGGGGCTCAATCCCATGAACTCTGAGATCATGACCTGAGCCTAAATCAAGAGTCAGAGGCTTAACAGACTGAATCACCCAGTGCACCAGGAGGGAGCAAATTAATGGCCTAGTTTCAGTCATAGTTTCTAATCTCTTTATAAGCATCAGTAAAACTACAATGTACATTTCAAATATAGAAAAAACTATGGCATAAAACTGTGTTGAAGGAAACTGAAATTGTATGTGTACACTTTCCACATCTAAGCTGGTCAAATTAAACGAAAAGACCAAAATAATAATAATAACTTTGGGAATAATTGAAATGATAAAAAGAATAAATATTAGAACTCCACCTCCCCCTAACACCAAGAAATGTCTGTTTTTTTAATGAGCAAAGAAGGCAGAGAAAGCAGGACAAAATTATAAGCATTTGTAAAGTTTTGCATGGCGTTTAAGGGTTAAATGTATTCTTGACCAAGTTCATAGAAATTCTTTAGAAATAAAATTAGAATTATGACTATTTATCAAGATTTCCTAATCTTCCATTATACCATGTGCCTCTCTGACATCCTGGTGAACTCAGTGAAGCCCATCTTAGAAAATTGTCCCAAATCCAAAACATCTATCTATCGGTCATCTATCTATCTCTCTATCTCTCTATCTATCTCTCAGAAAATACAGAAATTCAAATGGTTTTAAAAATATGGAATAAATATATTTTTTCAATTACATATTTTTTATTTATTTTTTTAAATTTTTTTAAAAATAGTTTATTGTCAAATTGGTTTACATACAACACCCAGTGCTCTTCCCTACAAGTGCCCTCCACCATCACCACCACCTCTTTTCCCCTCTCCCCCTTCCCCTTCAACCCTCAGTTCCTTTTCAGTATTCAATAGTCTCTCAAGTTTTGAGTCCCTCTCTCTCCCCAACTCTCTTTCCCTCTTCCCCTCCCCCAGGTCCTCCATTAGGTTTCTCCTGTTCTCCTGTTAGACCTATGAGTGCAAACATATGGTTTCTGTCCTTCTCTGATCAATTACATAATTTTTAATGTTTATTTATTTTTGTGAGAGAGACAAAGCACAAGCGGGGGAGGGGCAGAGAAAGAGGGAGACACAGAATCTGAAGCAGACTTCAGGCTCCCAAGTGTCAGCACAGACCCCAATGCAGGGCTTCAACTCAGGAACTTTGAAATCATGACCTGAGCCAAAGTCAGAAGCCTAATCAACTGAACCACCCAGGCGCCCTTTTCTTCAATAACGTATTAAATAAGAGGAACAAAAGTGATGTGTATAAATAATAATTTGAGGTATTTACAATATACTTCATCTGAAACTATTTTTACTTTTCTTTTGGTAATAAAGTCAAAGAAATTTGTAATTCCTTTGTGGTAGAATTTTTTTCCACACTTTTAGCTTAAAGTACTCCCTGAATCACAGGTAAAAATTCCTGGTCTAGAATAATTTGAAAGTATGATCCTGACTGAGCACAATTAAGTTATTTATGTGACTTCTGCCTAGTTACTTTAACCCTATGTTTTTAACCAAAAAAAAATGACTTATATGAAAGTCTATAAGAGAAAACCATAAGACACAAATAGAACATTAGCTGACATGTTTTTAAAGAGATACAAGGTATATACTGGAAAACAACAAAATGCTTGAAAACACAAAGTGATTTTTTCTTCTTGAAAATCTTTCTCTCATGTTCTTTATGATCCTGGGAAGTTAGACATTGGTTCATTAATTTCTAGAGGTTTTTGACTTAACCTTAGCATAAAATTAAAAGAAAATATCATTTGTTTCTGGTGAACATTCATTTGGTTATAGAAGTACTTTCCTTTTAATAATTTTGAGGTAATATATTATACAGTGGATTATTTGTACAGTCATTCTTCACCTTAGGTAAATATAACCATCACTTACAGAAAGCAGTAAATCTTACTGACATAGAAAATATAAATTACCACAAGAAAGACAGCAGAAGAAAAGCTAATATGGGATTTAATCTCTTTAAAAAAATCAACTGAATACACTTGCAGATCTAAACAGCTTCATTAAATGATTCATGAATCAGGAAGCATCCCACCTTGCAAGTAGAGGGCAGCTCCTAGGTCTTGTACAGAATAAAAAGTTTTATAGAAATGAGGGTTGGGCAAAGAAGTTATTAACAAAAGAAAAGATTGTTCTTGGCAAGGTCACCTTCCCTTAGCGGGATGAGCAATGGGTTCTTTGATGGATTACCTCATCTTCCTTTGGGAGACAGAGAGGGCCCGTGTGACAGATTACCTCACTGGTGGTGACCAGAAGATTCCTGACTGACTGGTTAAGACTGCATTTCGGGGGGGAAGTTGAAACTGTAACTAATTTAATTAAGCCCCGGCTTGGTGACTTGGCCTGAGTGGCTCCATTTTGAGTCTATGGTTTTCTTTTTTCTTTCTCCTTTTCAATTTTTTATTTAAATGCTAATTAACATACAGTGCAATATTGGTTTCAGGAGTAGTATTCAGCTATTCATTACTTTATGGGGTTTTTTTTAACCAATATAAACAGGACAAAGTAAAGGACTTGTCCCATTTATTTTGCTTATCTTTTATTCATCATTCTTCTGATAGAATATAAATGATGATATAATTCTTTGGTGGGAAGTATTACAAGGGTGTCATGACTTTCCATTTCCATTGGAATTCATTCTTTGGGAAGTATCCATGCCTTCCTCTTAAAACAAAGGTTAGACACAGTGTTCCATAGGTAAAGAAATCCAAGACATCCAGAAATCAGGAGGACGGATATCACAGCAATGAACTATTGTTCTGTGACCATATTATACATCTAGTGAAAGAGTCTTGGGAGAAGAATCATGTGTTCATGAAAATATTGCTGATGGTGTCATTCTCTTTTTTTTTTAACTTGGCCTAGAAATTATAAATAAGAGAACTAAGTCTTGGGGAGTTCAAAGAAAAAAAGAAAAAAGCCAGTTAAGTTTTTTGGATGAAGATTTTAAAATATGTATTTATCATAGTGTGAAAGGAAGAGGCATAGAATTTCAATGAGATTCTTTCAGATTAGGCATGATTTCTATTAAAATATTGGGAAGCATAACTTTTTTCCTTTTTGTGTCTGTACATGAGAACTTGAGCAAAAATAAATCCAAGGTGACACATCCTTTTATATAACCCCAAACCTAAGTCAAACAAAATTTAAATGCTGATGAAAATTATATAAATCAAACTGTCCTACAAAGTTAAATATATCAACCTGCCTTTTAACTTTTATAAATGACTTAATGTGTATCCTGTGCATCTACATTATCTTTAGTATGTGTGTCGTATACAAGTTCATCCTCTCAATATAGATAGACTTAACTTGGAAAATATTTTATTAATTATACTAATTGTCTTGTATATACTTTATGGGTTATATTACTTTTCTGAATTCTATGACCATTTTCTTTATTTCACCATTAATTTTATCCAATATGGATAATATTGTATTCTTTTTTAACCCTATCTAGAATTGCTAAGTCATATTTATTTTACCACCTTAGCTAAAGCTTATCCAGGAATTTTTGTTTGTGTTGGGGAGGGGAAGAAGAATTTTCTCTACTTTTCAGTTTTCTCAGCCTGTCTAGCTGGACTAAGAATCAAATTGACATTCAACAGATTAATAGAAGAAAATCAAATTTAGTATCATAAGTAGGGAAATTCACACAGACATGGAAATTCCAAAGACTGTGAGACAACAGGACACTTCTATGAATTAAGCAGAAGGATAAGGGTCTGGGGATACAAAAGGGAGAAGGACCATTATCAGGAAGGTGAAAGATTTTTAGAAAACAAAAGTTCGCTCTAATATGGATACATTTCTTAGAGCAAACTCTGTTAATAACTCTGTCCTTGGTTCAAACGGAATTTGAGTGAGAGGTAGGGAGTTTTTCCTGAATCTATTGGGTTTTGATTGTTTTTAACAAAATAATGTTCCTGCCAAAGTGGCCCATCTTGGGGTGGCCTACTATTGGTTTCTACATTTGTTTGCTCACATGATTTTGTTTTTCTTTCCTTTGTGAGATTAAAACTTGAGTTCCAAGAAGATTCTCTGTCCAATCTCTGTATTTCCATCCAGAATTCATCAAGGCTGTGGTTCCTCTTCCTTGTAACCCAGGCTATTGCCACCTCTTTTCTTGACACAGCCTTGACGCTAATGCTAATGCCACAGTGTCTTCTGTTGACTCCCTGGTTTTTCAAAGAATGATTTGATGTCAACTAATGATTTTAAAGTTTTCATCCTTATCTCCTCTGTGTTAAGGGATTGAATTCAGATTTGTCATTTCTTTTAATTAATCTGATTAACCTTCTTAGTCTCACACAAATCCCCAGTGTAAGTTTCATGTTTGAAATCAGAGAAACCCAGGTCATCAATAGGATGAAATTAAGTGTACTCATTAAAAAGATGTACTCATTTCTATCACAGCATGTATTTCCTTCTACCTTTAAACTTTACCAACTCTTAGCAAGAATGTTGTCTTCCCTTCATTCAGTCCTTATTATCATCTTTAAATTCTAATCACTTCTGTGCTTTGCATTACTCCAGCACCCATTAGAGACCTTCTGTATTCTATCAATTTCTTCTTTGAGATCTATTGCTTTTTAGTCTTTTCATGTTTAGTCAGTTAAAAAGAAAACTGTAGGCCAAGGTGGAGTTACTTGCCTCCAGGATAGCAATACTGCAAGACTTAATTGCAGTTTCAGTTTCTCCAGGAATGGAATTTTAAACCAATCAATCTGGAATTTTCTAATCAGCACCAATGAGGTAATCTGTCACATGGGCCCTCTCAATCCCTTTCAATCCCCCAAAAAGAAGATGAGGTAATTTTTATGACCCAGACACCCTGCCCATCCCCATAAGGAAGATGCCCTTGCCTGGAACAATTCTTTCTTTTTTTTGCTAATAACTTTCTTAAGCTACCACCTTCTTATTAAAACCTTCCATTACATACAACTCCTGGGAACTCCCCTCTACTTGGGATGGGAGCTAGATGGAATGCTTCCTGATTCATGAATAGCTTCACAAAGCCTTTTAGATCTTCAAATTTGCTTGATTGGGCTTTGTTTTTTAACAAGTCTGTGTACTTTCTGCACAGCTATATTCTTCAAGAGTCTTGGAGATCATCTAACTTGAGGACTGTCTAGTCCCTTCAAATCTTTGTTCAAATGTCAGCTTATTCAAAAGACTTCCTGTGTAAAATTGCTATTTACTACTTCCCCCCTCCTTACATTGTCCTCTTCACCCACTGTCCTGATTGCCCTCATCTGCTAAATGTTTTACCCATTGCTTGTCACATTTCACAACACATACAATAAAATTTAGCTTATATAGTATTTTTATGTTGTATACAGTCTGCCTTTGTTACTAACAGGTGAGTCCCACAAGGACAGATATTTTTGTTCATTTTGTTCACTAATATATCCTTGGAATCTAGAAGAATCTGATATATAATATGTATTTGGGAAATAATTATTCAATGAATGAATAATATCAATCTCCTGCATTGTGTCCTGTTCCCATGCTCCTTTGCACTCAGTGCAGCATGTTTCAAAAAAAGTATAATCAAAATCCACATTGAGTAGATCTCCAATTTAAAAAAAAAAGTCATGGGGAATTAAAGAAAGGAAGGAATGAAGGAAGGAAAAAATAAAGAAAGAGGAAGGAAGGAGGGAAGGAAGGAAGAGGGAGAGGGCGGGAGAGAGAGAAAGAAGGAAAGAAAGAAGGAGGAGAGAAAGGAAGATTAAAGAGATGTCTGTTGACTCTGTTAAGTGTTGCTTTGTTAGTGTCATATCTCCTTTGCTCATGGTCACACATAATTTTTAGTAGTCTTTTGAAAGTTACTGCAAAGAGTATAGCCACCTGTATACTAATATCAGAAGTTGACTGTACTTTGGCAAGATCAAATTTGGGGGAAAGGAAAGGGAGGAGGAGAGTTCCTGTCCAGCTAATCTTATCACCAGAATCATTCAGATGATTACATTTAGATAACTCTCATGCATGAAAAGTCTTCTATTTTCCTTTCATCATCAACACCTTGGCTTAGGCATTCACTATTTCCTATACCTGCACTATGATTGTTCATTAAACAGCTTGACTCAGCTGAAAAAGAAGTTTAATAAATCTGGGGAAGGGCATAAAAATCTAGTGCATCTCATCTCAGCTGAACTATTGTTCTAGCTGAAAAAAAAATATGTGAAGCATTAAAAATCCAATCATGATATCAGTGGGTAACCTATGAAATTTTAAAACTACAGTGATGACACTTAAGACAAATTTCACAGAGGCCATAACAAAACTTTATGATTTGAGGAATTCTATAATGTGTCCTGAGCCCTGTTGTCCATAGGATTTCCCTGAGGCCTATGAAATAATGAGACCACAAGAGAATTTGCATTTCCTTTGTGCAAGTCTACATAGACAATTTAGTGTCTTTTGAAGACTTTTCAGAGTAAAATGTTTTTTAAATTGATATCCAAAGATTATTATTTCAAGGTTCATTATGTGCCCAAGCAACCACTTCAACCAGTCACAAATCTCTGAACTACAGAACAGCTGTCAAGACAGGTAAGAATGAAAGATCAGAATGAGTGTTCATAAGGAAGACAAATACATGATATAAATTAGTACATCTTTTTTTTTTTTCTGGACCACTATAAAAGTACTATAAGTAGTTCTTAAGAGTCACTAGGTCATGATTTAAACATCAGCATTTTCAAAAAAATGAATTCCGCTGTTTGAATAGTGAGGGCATTTGAATATCAAGAATCCAATTCTACACTAGAAGTTATAAACCTCAAACTACCTGGTTAGCTTTGGTAGCTTTCCATCATCCCAATGTGCCCCATTTTCTTTAAAGTCAGTTAAACTAGTAAGGCAGCTTCCATTAGCAAGCTACTCTATCATCTTGAACTTGCCTATTAGGTGGAATATGGAGTTCATTTCTGCCCATGCATTTGTTATCACTCCACAAAATCCCAGCTGGTCAACCCACACCCAACTAGAATGTACAAACAAGACATTAAAATACATCAACAAAAAGCAATAAAAACTTCGTTCTTGTTTATGAAAAATAGAGAGTATGTCCTTGCTTTTGAAAACTCTTGGGAATAATTCCCCGGAACTATTATATTGGCTTCTGTCCTTTTCAGTACTAACAAATCAAAAAATTCTTGATGGTTTCTTCTTTTATTTTTAACTTTCATTGATGTTAAATTCTCAGAATCTAACCCCCATTTAGATAAAGCTTCTTTTTAAGAGTCACAGTTTTCTTACTCATTCAAAGTCTCTTCACACCACATGGCTTTTATCTACCTCATTTAATTTTTTTTTTCCTTATCATGCTATCCAGCTCCTCCTTCACCTAATGGAATTCTCAGTCAGGTACACTTTGGAGTTGTGTAAAACTCAGAATATGTGTGTTAAGAATATTCTTACAGGCAGTATTTTAGACATTTACCCAATAAAATGATGAACACTTTTCCTATTTTTTTCCTTTCTTTGATGCTTTGTTTGGCGCTATTATTATTTCTAATATGGGCAGAAAAACCTAAACTGTTTACTGTTAATAGTTGAAGCCAAGTCATTTGGAAGTTCATGGCAATTCAAGCAAAATAAAGAGAGGTTTTGCTTTTTTTTCCCCACTTTTTTTCATTCTGACACAACTATCTTGATAAGTTTTATGAGTAACTTCAAGTTTTTAATGTTAAAAAGTTGTCTTTTAAAGTTTTTATGCTAATTACCTATTCTGTTCCCATGTATCATCTGCAGAAATCGTAAGCAAAGATGACTCACTAATAGATTGATCCATTTTCTAGTGTATGGATTTATTGGCATTTTATCTGATTTCTGATTTATATACTTGCTTTAGATTTAGAGCAAATTTTATTAGAGTTTCAGAACATTGGTGATTTCATGAAATTGGAGTTCTGAACAAATCTGGGCTGAATTTCAAGTTTTATTTATTATTTCAGGCAGAAACCATGTGAAGTTTGGCAGTGTGAGATCAGTTTTGAGTTTAAGTTTTCTGGTTCATTTAAACCTGGATCTCAAAGCAGTCCTCAAGGGATAAGAACCCAAGAACTGAAGCCAGATTCACTATAAATATTTTCAAGATAAAAATACTTCCTGACCTCTAACTCAAATTCTTTTTTATATATTACCACTTACAGCATTATTATCTATATCAGTTATCTTTTTACAGGCTAAAATGACAAATTACTATTTGAAGACCATATATTTTACTATAATATTATTAAGAATGACTCAGCTAAAATGCAAAGTCAGTGATTTTGAAATTATTAAACTCATTTCCAGCAATATTAATTACTATAGTTATATTGTTGTCTTAGCTTGAAATCCTGAAAACCAAAATATTAGGAAAGGAAAGTTGAGAGAAATCATTGTTATGTACTTGTTTTAAAGGATATAGGGTATAAGAATTAGAACAGCAACCCCTTATCTTCGAAAACAGTAAGTTTATTAATTTAGCCTTGCAAATTCTACATATGTCAAACCAACAATCTTTATAATGTTGTATCAGCTCCAAGCATTAATGTGTTAACTGAGTTGGGAGGCCACGGACTTTAGCATATAAGAAAAACTACAATACAATTAAGTGCTCTTCAACATTTATTTCTTCAAATGTTTTTTAAGCTTATTTATTTATTTTGAGAAACAGAGAAAGAGAGAGCAGGAGGGGCAGAAAGAGAAGAGATACAGAGAATCCGAAGCAGGCTCCAAACTGTCAGTGGGGAGCCCTGCTCAAAATCAGGAACCATAAGATCATGACCTGAGCAGAAATCAAGAGTCAGATACTTAACCAACTGAGCCACCCAAGCGCCCCTCTTTAATTCTCTTTTTTTGTAAAAACAAAACAAAACAAAACAAAAAAACTGAGGTAGAAGCAGAAAGCTTTTTTAAAGAGAAAAATACCATGAAAAAGACAGTTATAAAAATGTTTTATCAGATGCATATTTAGAATAAAAATATACTTATTACTGATTTTAACTTTTTTTTTTAGTTTTGGTTGTCATGAATTGTGATCACACAAGCACTTCAGCAATGAAAAACATGTATGCTATTATATATCATTCTATGTTATTTAGTATATAGTTAATCCCTTTGGAAAATATCTTCTGTGGGAAATACTACTTTTTCAAAGAATATTCTGTTAAGGCAATAGAAATCATACTTACTATTTTTTGTTTAAAGAGATTTTTGTAATAAAAATTACCTGGTAATATTCTTATTTCAAACAAAAGGAAAAATCTCAATTAGAGGGCTTATTAATTCACACCACTTCCTAAATGTCCCATCTAATACTGGGTTCTTCAGTTAAAAAAAAAAATAACAAAAGGTTTCAGGTATTTACACTTACATTTTTTCAAGTTGCAGCTATAAAAAATAGGTCAAAACAGTGGTTGAGTGGAAGTACGTAAGCCCCCTGAAGGTAAACTAAGTGTAAAACAGAATTTGGATTGAATTGACAACTAACTGTATCCAGTTGCTTATATTTTATGATGTTGACTATTGACAAGACTCCTGTTAATCGTCTCTGTCTATAAAAGCCTAGAAGCTCTACTAATCAAGTTGACAGAAGGTCAAGTAGTCAAACAAGGATACTCTCAAATTTCAATGTTTTAATGTCTTCCAGGAACAAAGCATCCTTGAGTATTTTGGCTGCTTGAATGTCAAAAAGTAAATATGTAAAAATCAATGAGCAATAGCTTTGTCTATTTTTGCAAAGTGTTTGGTGACTTGTGGGACCAGTCAAGGTTAAGTGGGGTCTGAATATCAGCAGACTTGCCACACCAGTCTCATTACTGGAATAAGCACAGGTTGTTGTGGTAATTAAAAGTTCTGTAAATTAAGATGAAACTAAATGTGTAGAATTGAAATTGTCCAGACAAAGCTAGTGAGAATGCTGTGATTAGAGCCAGGAGGAATTGGGAATACCTGCTTGGTAGGGGAGCTTGTTTGCCTGGGGAGAACTTAATTATAATGAATACAAGGGAAAATACCAGAATCACTTGAGGAAGAAAAAGGCTGGTGCTTAATCTTAAAATGTTGTATTGACAGTAGTTATATATCTTAGAGGGACTATCAAAAAAATTAGCATTTATTTCATACAATAAAAAATGATGTCACAATTTCCTTGGTAATTTGAATTTTGGGACTATTTATAATGCATTTACTAAGGTAGACCTTTATGGCATTTAAAATCCTCTGTGATTCGAGATAGGAGTAGTCAGATGTATTTATTAGTTTTTTAATAACCTGACAAATGGTTGTCTTTGTAAGGATGATTTCTTTTTTATTTCTTTACTGATTGCTCTACCTCCCTAATAACTTCTAGATTGTCAACACTTGGGGGATAAGATGAGCCCAAGAATTATGTGGAATTTGAAATAGAAAAAGAGTTCTTCTTGTGTCTGTAAAATATCTTGAAATAAATCACTTTCACCAAAACTTACATGCATGTGAAGTTCATCGTATAATTTTGTGGCAGAGGATCATTCTTTTTTTTAATTTTTAAATTTTTTTTAAATGTTTATTTATTATTGAGACAGAAACAGAGTTTGAGTAGGGGAGGGGCAGAGAGAGACAGAGACACATAATCTGAAGCAGACTCCAGGCTCTGAGCTGTCAGCGCAGAGCAAGATGCAGGGCTCGGACTCATGAACTGCAAGTTCATGACCTGAGCAGAAGTTGTACACTTAACTGACTGAGCCACTCAGGCACCTCAAAGATATCCTTCCAGCACACTAGAACAATATGTAAAGTAGTGTTATAAACTATGTATAAACTATGTTATTCCCCTTTAGATGATAATATATATTAATTGTTGTTCTGTGATTGCTGTTTGTATGAATGACCCAGGATCTGGCATTCTAGAGTAGCATAATGTAAGTTCCAAGAACTTCAGTCTCTCTTATTTTTATTTTTGTTCTCATTGTTATCAATCTGTTCCAGACTACTGAAATTTTGGCCCTAGCAATGCCCATTGGTGCATTAAAACATTTTGCATACTTTTAATTTTTAAAACCAGAGATATAATGAGTCTAGTATTCCAGTCATTGAGCCTTAATTCTGAGTCCTATTCTTAACCAAGTTTTATTTATGTTAGTAAGTTGTTGTTGTATCATTTTCTCATTTTTCTTTTGCTAACATTTTCCACTATGTGATATTATTTTGATTTTGAAAATAGCCTCTGGTCTATTTTCCTTTTTTAATTTCAATATATTTATTTCTTAATTCATTTTTTAAATCTTTTTCCCCCTCCTTATTCTTCTTAAATTTATAATATTATAATTAAGAATAGCTCTCTACAGAGCTTCTTTTAAATGATTAATTTACTAATTTTTAAAAGTAAGTACACAAGGTATAAAATTCAAAATACTAAGACCAGTATACAAAAGGCTTTCATCTCTGGCTGGCCCTTAGCCATCCAGTTCCACTTCCCAGAAGTTACCACCTATAAACAGTTAACAGAGAGAGATGCAGAAGTTAGACTCTATCAGATAAAGCAATTAGTAACTACCAGAGAGAGAGAGACATAAATTATGCTGACAAGAGCAATTGATGAAATAGTAAGACGTAGCAACTAGTGTGAGAATGACAGAAGGAAAAATTGGATCCCAAATATGGCAGACAACTAGAGTTTCTCCTGGGCCATCAGAGCCTGTGGCAGATTACCATTAAGTGAAGAATAACATTCCAGTTCACCTAAAACATGAAATGCATTACTTCTGAGACACTTCTTACTTCTGTGTATCGTCATCTGGTAATAAATTTCACTGTCTGGGGTGATTGGGGCATATCCCGATTTTTACTGCAAGAGACATAGAACCACGTCACAAAAGATATGTCTTTGCTAAATTTCAAGTCTTGTGTCAACCATAGGGAGGTCTCTCAATCTGTTACTCTTTTCTGTAGTAGCAAGTCAATACCAGAGTGCAGTGTGATGAAGGAAGTGAAGCCTGAAATGAACAGATCTGTACTGTTTACACCATTCACTTAGTGGAATCAGAAGAAATTTGTCTACAATATTATTTTGTTCTCTCTGAAGAAATATTTTAAAAATATTTAGTTTTCAAGATGAAAAAAGAAAAGAAATGAAAAATGTCATTCTTATCAAGGAACGGAATATGAAAGGTATGGTGTGCAAAATAGTAGTTAGATCATAAAAGTGGATTAGATATGCAAAATATATTAACAGAATCAATATATTATGTTATATCAAGTTAACATTTAACTTCTAAAAAGAAAAAAGTATGTTTCTATTTTATAGTCAATAAAGAAACAAGAAACAAAGCTTATGTAAACTATGAAAATTACAGAAATGAAGTGAGAGGAAGCCTATTTTATGACCATTCCACTTACAAATACAAGGTCAAAGTTAAATGGTAGATTAAACCAATTCTCTCTGTCACTCTCATCACACATATTGCTCTGGACCATCTTCAAGACAGTTTGATCTTGATTATTCATACAATTCCTATTCTGTGTTCTTTTACTCCTAAAAAACTGTGTCTCTGCAACACAAATATCAAGAGATATGGGATCCAGGCTTATAACTTCTGTCATAATTTGGAATTGAAGTCACCTTTTGATCTTAAAGACAGCATTTGGACTTCTCCATGCAATCATTTTAAACACTTACTATCTTATCACAAGTTATAGAATTAGTGTATTTTCAAAATAAAGCATGAAGATATTCATAAGCAACACTTGCTTCAAAGGAAATAAATTAAGAACACAAGACTTTTTTAATTTAAGCCAAGTTTTAACTTCCTATATATATCTCACATTTCTTCATGAAAATGGGAGTGTATTTTGTAGAGGGATCTAATGAAAATTCCTTGAGAAATGCAGCATGTTGTATAAGCTCAACTGTCAACACTATTATTTTTATGTTACAAACTGCTAGTTATCCATATTTCTTAAGAGGAACACAACAGAGATTATTAGAGTTGAGATTTTCATACTTGAAACTTAAGGGCTTAAATCAATTTTAACCATTAAGTAACGTGGAATTACAATTATTTATGAGCATGTAGGTAAAGCGGGGGTGATCAATAAAATAAGTAATATATAACATCTAATATATAACAGAGCTTATGTTATATAATATTATATAATAATTATAATGACATCTAATAATATAAATATGTATAACAACCCTATTTAATATGTAGTAATATAAAATATATAAGAACTTAGTATAAAATGTGTTTGCTTTTTAAATTTTTTTAATTTAACATAAAAATGACATATGCTAATATGTATAGTGCTAGCATACCAGTATGCCAGTGTCTACTGCCAAATACCCCTCCTCTGAAACACTGCTTAGATTTTCCTTTCAGAAGACAAAGTTAACTTGTGTTTGGATATGCATAACTTATCAGTCAATCATCAAATACTTCTGAAGTCTATATTATGTGCAGAGTTTTGAACTAAGATTCAGAGAGAATTCCAAAGAAATACTAACAAAATATGGCATGCCCTTGAGAAAGTCACAATCCTCCATGTATAGCAAACTAATAATCCTAGAAAGTCCAGAAAAGTGCATTAAAGATATAAATGGACCGTAAGAACTATGGCATTTCTGACGACTTGGCAGTGTTGGAAAGCCAGAAAGAGGAAAGGAAATTGCCGTTGAGGGTCCAGAGTAAAGTCATGGAGGCAGAAACAGCAGAAATTCTGAGGGGCCGTAATAGATGTCCTGATGCAGAACTGGAAGGTCACTACTAAATATGTGGCTAGGAATTAAAAAGGCTAGAAACTTGGCATCTGTCATACAATTGACACGCTGGTGATACCAGTTTAAAGATCCAAATGTGATCCCTAGTTAGGCCTCATTGAACAAGTCATTGAGCAATGGTGTGACTGTAATAATTTTTCCTGTATCCTGTGTCTTTCTCTTTAATTGGATGTACTTTTGAATTTTACCTGCAGACCCAAATTCACTTCCCTCTGGTCTAGGAGAAAGATCAGGATCTCCATTTTTTTCATCTGGTGTTAGTTGGAGTCTAGGTACGCTACCAACCTTGTCAAGTGCTATATATGCTTGGGAGAAATCCTGGGATCTTTTGGTCTTTCAATTGCAATACTGTCTAAGTCTTGTTTGTCTAAGTCTTGTTTGTCTGCTCTGTTAGCTGTCCAAGGCCTCAAGTTTACTTAAGACTAACACACTGCTCCAAACCCATTTTCTAGTAAGTCTTTGCCTCTCCTGAGTATTTCACTCCACTTTTCTTCTTATTTTTCTCTCTCAACTCATGTACATTTGCTGTCCAGCTCCTGGCTGGGGTCCTAACCCAAAGGGATAGATCTCTCTAAGCAATGATGATTTGACATTACCATTTGCCACTGAATCATCACTGCTTTTGTATACCATCCCCCGAACTGGAATCAGCCACCATTTACCCCAGGTACTGGCATGCTAAATCTTGGTGAACTACTCCTGACACAGTGGCCCCTTGAGATATACCACTTGGATCCCTTCTCTAGATTAGTTTTTTCTGTCAAGTCAACCCTCCTCATGTGTAGTGCTTTAATGATTAGGTACTTCTGGGACTCAACTCAATCCTCATTCCCAGCCTTCTTCACCCATGGACTTCCATCCTCATATGCCATACCTCATAGCTGTGTCTTTTCTTCTTATGTCTGAGTGATCATATCTTTGGGTGTGATGACTGACCTTAGATTACTTGTGGTAAAATAGGCAGGAAGGAATACTCTGGGATCTGGCATCTTCACTCCTTGAAGACAAACCAAACAATGTGGAAAAATATCAAGGAGATGCTCTCAATGGCCAGGCCTCACACAGGACCATGGCCATGTCTGGAGTACCCTCAATGCCATTCCCAGCCTCCAATGGAAGAGTTAGAAAATTTTTAGGGATGCTCACTTGATGACAGGGCCCCATACAGAGGCATCTCAGTCTCCTGAAAGAGCCCAGGATGATCTCTGCTGTACCCTGGCAAAGCAGTGAGGAGAAATTTAAATTATCAGCTATAAAAAAAAAAACATGGTGCCTCAGGAAGGCAAACTTAAAGAACATCCAGGTGCATGTGGCTGGCAATCAGGAAGTTCAGGACAAAAGTCGTGACATGGTGATGAAACATCTAAAGATCTACGGTGACAACACTCAGAAGCTGTGGGAGACAGGTGGCATGGGGATGAATCAGCTGTGAAGTGAACCTTAGCCACTTAACAGGAATTTGAAGCATGGTTCATAGCTTTTTAGATAGGAAGTCAGGATGAGTGTAGTTGACAAAAAAGGAGAGCCAAGAGTAGGGCAGGTGTGCATAGGGTTTTGAGGAGAGGAATTGACAATAGACACCTTAGAAGTGTGCTTATAAGAACTGGAGCCACAGGAGATGAGGGTGTTAGAGGCTCCCAAAGAAGCCAGGCAACTGTATTTCAGAAGGGCCTGAATTCCAGAGGGCTTAGGGAGCTTGGAGAGACTTGAAGGTAAGTGCTGGTATAAGTTAGTATCCAGAAGCAGAGGCCAGCTATATCTCTCAAAGTAGCATCTATTGGGGAGGGATTATGGTCTAGGAATTAGGCTGAACCTGACATAGACCCAATGAAAGTGGTGTTGCTTTACCAAATTTATGTTGTGGTGGAGTTCAGAATCATCAGGGTGAAGGCAGACTACTTGCTTGTCTAGGTCTCAACAAGAGGGGGATGACAATTAAGATGCATTAAATGCTACTTTATATTTACTATTTTTTAAATCCTCCTAGTAGCCCACCTATGGAAGATGTTACCTTCGTTTTATGGATTAGTCTCAGTAAGGATAAAAAAATTGCTTAACAGCCAGACAGATATCAGAAAACAGGGCATACAGGGCTCTGAGCTTTGATTATGAATATTTGTGCAATGTACTCTGTTGGCATCGACTCAGTTCTAGTGCTTCCTTTAGGAGTCTTGTTCACAGGGAAGAACTGGGTCAGATTAGGCAGCATTCAGCAGGAAGCTATGGAGTTCAGAGACCTCCTGACTGACTCAGAAAGCCTTCGTCAGCAAGTTCTACAGAACCCTGATTAAATGAAACCAGCAAGGCTAACTCATTCTTTGAAAATTTTCAAATTAGGGCACTGATCATTTTAATGTATAAGGGCTGTGCTTCTCTGTGCTGAAGAATACTGAGCAGGCAGACTTGGTCATCAACAGGGGAGGGTCATCACTCCTCTCTCAGCTAGTGGTTATACACAAGAAGCAGTAAAGTCTTTGGAAATAAGGACTAACAACAAATACATGTGTATGTAGATGCACACACATAGGAATAGATCTGTGTCACCAGAATGGACCAATGACTTGGCTATGACATTTAAGGTTAGAATTTTTAAAAGGAACTTAGCATAGAAATAGTCTGTCTCATTGTACCAAGAACAAAATAGTGCTGTTCTCTTTTTACAACTATTTTCAAAAGCCAAACAATATCATCTAGTGTTTGACTCTCTTGACCTTATAGCAGGAGAATGCAGTTAATGGCAAAGGGAGCAAAATATTTTAGATTAGTCAGTAAAATTCCCAAGTGTGTTTGTGATTAATTTTGAGTATTATGATTCTTTGATCTTGTAGTTTCTATCAGTCATTAATATTTTTCTCAATGCAGCATGTGATTATATTCAAATATAACTTTTTTAGTCTTCATGCATATTTTTTCCAGAAGAGTTCTTATCTAATTTGTGTAGCCCAAATGTCTGTATTTTATCTCTCGCTTGAAAGATGGCAGAATCTTGATACCTTTCTTAAATATTTCTGAGAATCCTTAGAATACTCACATTTTCACAATGTCCTTGGAGCCATGTCTCATTTTCTCCTTTTTTTCTCAGTGATCTCATCTTGCCTGGTGCTAGTCACAAGGCTGCTTTCCCACTGTTCTGATCCATGAGCGTGAAAAAGGTCCTTTCCAAATCTATTAGCAACTCTTCCTCTTGGGAATCATAATCCCTCACCCTACTGCTCTGGGTCCTCTCGTCATTTACGCAGAACACCCAACTCTTACAGAAGATAATCTCTCATCTAACAAAACTTACCCTTTCCACCGCAGATACCTTTGATGGACTTGCAGAAGACATAGAATCCAGTCTGAAGTATTTGCCCGTGGCTCACTTCATCAGATACCACATACTCACAAATAATGTGGGGATATTAGTTGTTCAATTTATGGTGGTCCCAAACAAAAACAATGTTCTCCAAAAGACTAAGTTTTGCCTGTTAGAAAATGTAAAGGCAGTTTTCTTTCAAAAGAGTTCAAACTTTCGTCTCCCCGGATATCCCATAAATCTATAGGAATGCAGAAATGTACTTCATCCTTGACTGGGAAGTTGTACACATGGCCATGTAAATGTTATGTAGAAAATCAAATCTAGATCCACAGCTTGTTTTCTGTGAGCCTTTCTGCCAAGCTACAGAGTTTGCCACACCTTCTTTCTAGAACTATAATACTATTTTTTTGTTTGTTGTTTTGTTTTTTTCATTTTGTTTTGCATTGATTTTAATATCTGGATCTGTGAAAATAATTGGGTTTTGTTTTTGTTTCTTTAATTTTTTTAATGTTTTATTTATTTTTGATACAGAGAGAGACAGAGTATGAGAGGGGGAGGGGCAGAGAGAGAAGGAGGCACACAGAACTGGAAGCAGGCTCCAGGCTCTGAGCTAGCTGTCAGTCTTGAACCCACGAACCGTGAGATCATGACCTGAGCCGAAGTAGGAGGCTTAACCGACTGAGCCACCCAGGCTCCCCAAAAATTGGGTTTTGAAAAGGCTATTTCTCCCTAACAAAGATGCTTTAGTTGCTGAACTAGAATAAGAGCATGAGTCTTTTTTTTTTCATTAAGTGTTTAATTGTGAGGAAATGCAATAAAGATAATTGGAAATAATAGAATTCCTACAAAGTCTTCTAGCAATGGGCCTTATCCTGTGCCCTTTTCTTTAGGAAGGCTGAGTGCCTCTTTCTGTCATGCTTTGAATTCTGAGGGTACTTCTTGATGGTTCCTATCTTTCTTTGATTAATGAGCACTGTGCAATATACCCATTACTTCTTCTGTGTCTTTAGTTACCTTAGAATGACCTTAGAAATGACAGAAGTTTCTGTTGGAGAATAGCACATCATCTATGATGGGTGAGCTGCTTAAATGTCCTTTAGCCATGAATGGATCATTTACCTTCTGAGTAATTTAATGATAGGCACCTCCCTTCTCAATCTATAGCCTCACCATTGCTTTATAAGGACAAATCACCTTGACAGAACCTTGACAGAACCTTGATAGAACACTATTCTTTTAAAGCTTTTAAAGCTTCCATTTTGATGAAATAATGTCTGGTAGGGACCACAAAGCCACAGGCATTGAAAGTAATAAATTCCCATATTTGACGTATTTATGCAAAATGGGTAAAACATTTAGATTTCTTAATGTGATATATGCAAATTTTAACTTTATTTTTCTTTAACTGAAATTAATTTTGATGATGGGCTTCCATTCTACTCAATTAGCACCGTCTTGTATTCAGAATTTTCTTGGTCCAATCAGGATCTTTACTCAGTGTGGGACTCCTTCCCTTCTCCTGGGGCTATTCCAGTGGATTCAGTGGGGAGAAACCTGGTCCTGAGTCCTCACCCCCTGCCAAGCTGGAATCCATTAACAGATAGTGTTTATACTGTTTTTGTTTGTATGAGCACCAACTGCAGAATATATACACTCAAAATGTCCATTCCTTCTATGATTAAGTCACTGGTCCACACAAATCATTCAGCATCCCCCTTATCCTGACCATGAGGTCCTTCAGATCTTCTCATCTTCATCTCAACTAGGTCCATGCCCTTCTCAAGGAAGGATCTGTAGGCAATTAAATTATTGGTGGGGTGCTCTACCAAGTCTTGCTTGTCTAGGTATGACTCAGTTATTTCTTACTGCTTCATACCATGTGAGATTGACCGTAAGACTTGCTGTCTTCCAGAAATAGAGGTACAAGTTCTGTTAACCTTAAGATACCCAAAATAATTTGTTGGCTTTTAGATCCTCAAATACAAGGGTTGGAGACAAGGCAGTAAATTTGAGTTTAAAGCTTCTTTTTAAGGACTTGCCTCAGTATTTAAATTATTGTTTCTATTGAGAGTCCTTTCCCTCAACACTACTCTCTCCTGTCCCTTTTTTATAAAATTTTTTTAACATTTATTTATTTTTGAGAGACAGAGTGAGACAGAGCACAAGTAGAGGAGGGGTAGAGAGAGAAGGAGATACAGAATCTGAGGCAGGCTCCAGGCTCTGAGCAAACATTTAGCACAGAGCCCAATGTGGGGCTCAAATCCATGAACTGTGAGATCATGACCTGAGCTGAAATCAAAAGGCTAATGCTTAATCAACTGAGCCACCCAGGTGCTCCATCTCCTGTCCCTATTTTTAATTGTTGATTTAAGAAGGATTAGTATGAATAATTGATCTCAATCAATCATAGGTTTTTCTATAACTATGGCTTATGGCTATGATGGAAGCTTTGTGTCAAGTTCTACTGAGCTCAAAAGCAAGCCATGATTTTGAAAATTGTTCTTAAACTGTCTATGCCATGATTTTTAAAAGTCCATTTAGAAACTCAAAACATTCCATTTCTGTTTAAGCAACTTATCTTGAAGCAAGGAATGTCTAATGTCTAGTTTCACAGAGAGGAGGGCTTTCATGTGATAAGGCATCACAGAGAGGAAAACACATTTATTTCATGTTTCAAAATACATCCACCACACATGGACATTTGCATTAATAACAAAAAATAAAGACTTCTAAAATGTTGCCTTGATTATTTCAGATAAAGACATTATACAAAATCAATATTTATGTACATTATTTCTCATAGGAAAATATATTTTATCATAAAACATATAAAACTCATAATCTAAAAATAAAGAACAGTCCTTTATAGATGACATGGAGCGTTATGAAAAAAAGCATATACTTTCCTATTTATTTCATTTATCCATGGGGGGCAGAGGTGATAAAACTCCCTCAAGGGATGTCACAGATTCATGAAAGGATCACATTGCCTCTACTCAAAAGTCAGGTAAAATTTAAATGCTGCCAATTTTGTGGTACCTGGGTGGCTCAATTGGTTAAAGTGTCTGACTTCAGCTAAGGTCATGAGCTCACGGTTCATGTTATTCAAGCCCTGCGTGGGGCTCTGTGCTGACAGCTCAGAGCCTGGAGCCTATTTCAGATTCTGTGTCTCCTTCACTGTCTCTGCCCCTACCCCACTCGTGCCCTGTGTCTCTCTCTCTCAAAAATAAACAAACATTAAACAGTTTTTAAAATGCTGTCAATTTGGGGGCTTCTGGGTATCTCAGTAGGTTAAGGGCCCAAAACTTGATTTGGCTTAAGTCATGATCTCCAGGTTTGTGTGATAGAGCCCTGCATTGGGCTCTATACTGACAGCACAGGGCCTGCCTGAGATTCTGTCTCTCTCTTTCTTTCTGCCCCTCTCTTGCTCACAGTCTCTCTCTCTATCTCTTGCTAAATAAAAAAAAAAAAGGATAAAGATTTAAAAAAATAAAACAAAAATACACAAATAAATGCCATATTTCTGAATAGAGCTTTTTGAATAAGACTTCCTAGAACTACACTTTGAAGAATGGAGTAGGCTTAGCAAAAAAGGTATGTTTAGGACTAAAAAATATACATATTCAAATACAGACATAATCTAAATTTCTGAGCTGCAATTTACTTGTTTAAGAACTGGGAGGAACAGTCACTATGCATTTAAGCAATGTTGATCACTTAAAATGAGATAAAGTATGCAAAACATCCAGCACATGGTAGGGCTTCAGTTAATTTATATCCATTCCATTCTAAGCTGTAAAACTAAAAAGGAAACATGTATCCCATTTTATACAAAACTAGACACTTCTGTCATGCTCTATACATTCCCTTTTTCTCAAAAAAAATTAGATTTAGATCTCTGTTTTAAGATTAAGATTTAGATCACATGTTTTAAGCAGACGTGATGTTGTTGCTGATGTTTGGCAGAATAAAATGGCTGGCGGGACTAGAAAGGTGTATGGGCTAGCTTAGGCTAAGATCTACTGGGATAGAAAATGACACTGAAATCTCAGAGGCTCATGAAAACAATCACTTATTTTTGCTCATGCTCCATGTGCATCATGAGCCTGCTTCAGCCCTGCTCTTTATCATCTTCATTCTGGGATTAGACTAGAGGAGCAGCTCTCATCTGGGGAGATCCTGATCTCTTGGCTGAGGGAAAATTGCAGAAGGCAGCACCACATGAGGTCTGTTAAAGCTTCTGCTCGGAACTGGCCTATGTCCCAAATTTATTGGCCAAAGTAAGTTATTTGGCCAAGCCTGGTGTTACTGGGTTAAGGAAAGAGTAATCTAGTCATAGGGAAAAGTAACAAATATTTTGAACAATAATACAGTCTAACGAAGTATGTAAGAGTATAAAGAAGACAAGATACAAACAATAGAGACTAGTGGGTACAATTTGGCAGTTAACTACTCAGCTATAGTTAGTTGGCTGTCATGAAGGATTGTGGCCCCAGCGTTGCTAGATCTGGGTTTTCAAGAGAAGAAAAGGATTGGTGACTCTGTCCATGCATAGGTCATAGCTGGCTCTTAGCCAGGTCCAGCTCCTGGACAGATCCTGGCTCCCTAGTGCTCTAATATCAGGTATAGCATAAGACTATACCAGGGGTGAAAGGAAAGGACATCCCTTATGGCTCCACATGCCAGATTTTCAAGAAAAGATGGGACTCCAGGATTTTGTTAAATATTTATATTTCCTAATGTCACCAATGAATTTAAGTATTTTAATAACACAGCGATGGACTTACAAAACATGATTTGAACAAAGTCTGGCTCACTGACCAGTTTCTGAATAACAAAAACAGTGTGGCTAGAGATCCCTCCAGGTTCCTGAATTGGCAGCTTCGAAGAGGGAGTCCTCAAACAGGTTGTCATATTTCTACATAGTAAAGAAGTGGATGATTTTCTTTTTTCATTTTTGGGGAATGGCCAGCTTCTAGGGACTTCATTTTTGTGTGAATAACATATCTAGAGTATCGAGGTGGAAAGTGAAGAATTTGTTCTATGACACAAAACATTTACAGTGATAGAATTAGATATTATATAATAAAAGTGAACGATGACCAAATGGTATTTTAAGTTCTTTCTAAATTTGTTAATCTTCATAAAACTATAATGCAATGGAAATCTTTAAAATTTTGAAATTAAAAAGATGGCTGGCATCAGGGCTCCTGGGTAGCTCAGTCCGTTGAGCCTCCAACTCTTGATTTCTACTCAGGTCATGATCTCACGGTTGCTGAAGTCAAGCCTCATGTTGGGCTCTATACTGACAGCTCAGTGCCTGCTTGGGATTCTCTCTCTCTGTCTCTCTCTGACCCTCTCCCACGGTTATGCACTTTCTGTCAACTTACTGCTTAACTTACTTTTGGATTCCTTTTTTCTATATAGACCCTATGGGTTTTAGATGTCCTGGATCATTGATGGTATTCCCTGCAAGAGCTTGCATCAGAAGGCTGTCAGATAATCAAATGTCACTTTAACTTCCAACATCAGCTCAGGAGAACAGCTTGCTACAGAAACAGGAAAGTAAAATCTTCATCATCCTCACACACAGTCCTGTTCAATGGCCATAGAATCTGCCCACGCCCGAGGCATCTTATCTATAGTATCTCCGTGGTGGCAGTGATGCTCTTATAGTTGCAGAGGAGAGCAGGGATGTCTGGTCACCCCCTTCCGCATTTACCATTATCTGTACCTTACTCTGTCATTTAGCAAGAAATGCAGCCACCTTAATTCTGCCGACTTTATCTGCCAGCTGTCAGCAGTTCATGTTTCTAAGCCAACAAGCTTAATTTTATATTCATATTTTTGTAATTATGAAATATTTCAATATAAGCAAAATAAAAATAATATACCTGACATCCCTGTACCCACCACCCAGCTTTACTAATTTAACTTTTGCCACAATTATTTCTATTAAGAAAAGGAGACGCCTAAATTTTATTTTCCTCCTCTTCAGAATTTCCCCAAAGGTAATCTGCTATTGTGAATTTGGCATAGATCATTTCCATATTTATTTATGTATTTTTATTCATAGCAGATATTCATAAAAATAGGAAGGCATTGTTTTGAATGTTTTATAAAATATTATAAAGTGTTTTCACCTTCTGCACTGTTCACTTTATGTTCAATATTATGTTTATTTATCCACATTGGTATATGTAGCACAAGTTCATTTATTTTAATCACTAAGATTCAATAGACTGAATATATAATAATCCTTTAGTCAGTACTCTGTTTATGAGTGTTTAGATATTCCCTTTCCTTTCCTTCCCTTTCCTTTCTCCTTTTCCATTGTTTTTTGTTGTTGTTGTTGTTGTTTTATTTTCTTTCTTTTAGATTATTATTTCAAAAGAAATTACAGGGGCATCTTTTTGTATATATGTCTTAACATTTTATAAAGTATATAAATTAGACATAGCATTGTATTAAAAATATACATAACTACAATTTTACTGAATATGCCAAATACTTCTCTAAATAGGTACAACAAATTTACCTTCCTTCAGCAGTATATGAAATAACATATTGCTTCATAGCCTCAGCAATATTTGATATTATTATACTTTATTTTGCTCAAGATCATGGATACACAACTGTATCTCATTAGTGAGTTTGAACATCATTTTGTGTTTCTTATTTAGGTTTTTCTCTTTTGTGAATTGTTTATTTATATCTTTGCCCAATTTGAGGGATTATTATCTGTTTTATTGATTTCTTTTATTTAATTTTTTAACACTTATGTATTTTTGAGAGAGAGAGAGAGACAGCAAGCAAGTGGGGAAAGGGAAGAGAGAGAGGGAGACATAGAATCTGAAGCAGGCTCCAGGCTCTGAGCTGTCAGCACAGAGCCTGATGCAAGGCTCAAACCAGAACCACAAACCTTGAGATTATGACCTGAGCCTAAGTCAGACACTTAACCAAATAAGCCACTCAGGAACCCTAGTACCTTGGTCTTTTAAAACAAATAGTGCTATAATGATTAGATCTCCATATGAAAACAAAACAAAACAAAGTAAAAGTTTGAACCTTACTCCAGCGCATATAAAACTAAACTTGAAATAGATAATAGACCTAAATATATAAGAGGTGAAATTAGAGAATTTTGGAAGAAATCTTAGGAGAAAATTGTCATGATGTTGGATGGAACAAAGATTTCTAAGATTGAACCCCAAAAAAGCATAAACTGTATAAAAATATGATAAATTGGGCTTCACCAAAATTGGAAACTTTTACTCTTTGAAAAACACTGTTAAGAAAATTTTCAAAAAGCAAGCCACTAACTGAGAAAAAATATTTAAGGAAATATTTTCTAATAAAATAATATTTCTAATAAAATATTTTATCCCCAAAAATAAAAAGAACACTTGTAATTCAACAAATTTATTTGAAAATACTGAGGACATGGGGGTGCCTGGGTGGCTCAGTAGATTAAGTGCTTAACTCTTGATTTTGGCTCAGGTCATGATCTCATGATTCTTGAGTTCAAGCCCCATGTTCAGTTCTGCGCTGACCATGAAAGCCAGCTTGGTATTCTCTCTGTCTTCCTTGTTCTCTGCCCCTCCCCCATTCATGCTGAGTCTTTCCCTCTCTCAAAATAAATAAATACACTTAAAAGAAAAGAAAAACAGCACATGAAGAATTTATCAAGGTCATTAGTTGTTAAGGAGCTGGAACTTAAAACCACAATGAGATACCCAATATACCTTCTAAAATATCTTTATTTTTTTTAATTTTTTTTATTTTTATTTATTTTTATTTTTTAATGCTTTTATTTTTTTTAACATATGCATTTATTTTCCATCCTTTACAATACAGTAGTTGCAATGACACTCAAAACAGAAAAGCAAAGTGAAAAATCAAAACACCAACTTCTGTTTCATGTAATTAGACTTATACAGAAATTAGAAGGTTAAGTAACAACTAGTTAATCACCTAATTTCACAGCTATCTGAAGTGGCAATCGTTATATAGCAGCTTATCTATGATACATTCAAGATAAATGATACAATATATTACTTGTTCATAGGCTACAACACAGCCTGCTTAATAC
>NC_043702.1:66572984-66607006 GCF_006229205.1 Suricata suricatta
ATCACTCATCATCAGGGAAACACAAATCAAAACCACACTGAGATACCACCTCACACCAGTCAGAGTGGCTAAAATGAACAAATCAAGAGACTATAGGTGCTGGCGAGGGTGTGGAGAGATGGGCACCCTCCTACACTGTTGGTGGGAATGTAAACTGGTGCAGCCGCTCTGGAAAACAGTGTGGAGGTTCCTCAAAAAACTATCCATAGAACTCCCCTAAAATATCTTAAAAAAAATCTTGAAAACAAAACCTGGTAAGTCTAAGTGTTGGAAAGTGTATCAACTAGACCTCTCATATATTGCTGATGTGAATAAAAAACAACTTTAACAGTTTTTTATGTAAAATTAAAATTCAGTTACCACATGATCCAGAAACAATCCAAGAGAAATGAAAGCACATGAACTCACAAAAATTTGTACATGAATGCTTACTGTAGATTTATTAATAATAACCAAAAAAAAAAAACCCTGAAAATAGCCTAGGTCTCCATCACCAAGATGGTGGATCAACAAAAAGTGCTTATAACCATGAAACTGAGTAATATTCATGTACTAAAAAGGTACAATGTGGATCAATCTCAAAATCATTATACTGAGGACAAGAATCTAGACAAAAAGAATACATGCAATATTATCCCATGGCTATCAAATTCTTATAAGAGTAAAATTATAGGAGTGCCTGGATGGTTCAGTCAATTAGGCATCTAACTTCAACTCAGGTCATGATCTCATGGTCCTTGGGTTCAAGCCCAGCATCCGACTGACAGCTCAGAGCCTGTCGCCTGTCATTGGATTCTGTGTTCCCTTTCTCTCTGCCCCTTTCCTACTCACTCTCTGTCTCTCTGTCTTTCTCTCTTTCTCAAAAATGAATAAAGATTAACATTTTTTAAAAATTTGTAGTAACAGAAATTATATCAGTGGATATGTGAGACCATAAATGGGCAAAGGCTGTAAAGAAATAGAAGAGAAATTTTGGGGTGTGAAATTGGTCTTTATCTTCATTATAGTGGAGTCTGTACCAAAACTATACACTTAAAATTGCACATCAGTAAAGAAGATTTTTAAAAACACAAATAATTTGCTATTCATCCTTACTAGACTATTCCCTAAGACAAAGGAAAAATTGAAAAGAATATCAAACATTCTTAAGTATTACATTTTTGTTGGTAGTGTGAATGTTACTATTCTAAGAATTTTACAAATATGCTGTAAAATATTCAGGCAATTATGTTGTTATCTTTGGAAACCAGGATTCTTGGTGCAGGTAAAGGAAAAAACAGACAATATAGATAAGTTTAAGTAAATTTGAATTGAAGGTATCTGTATGAATTCATGGTGTTTTCATCTCAAAAAAAAAATCTAGCCCTGCCACTAAAAAACAAACCCTAAGAGTACAGAATGACCCAGTCGCAATGATAAGCTTCTTCCTCAATATTTAGATTTTAATTCCTAACTACCATTTTCCACTAAAGTGAACTGAAAAAGCCTTCCTCGGGGAAATGGCTGATTTCACTCAGGTCTAGGGTAGGAAATGTACATATGAGCCCAGAATGCCGTATCAAAAACTAAGGAAACTGTAGGAAACTATTTTAAGGAAACTATTAAAGCCTTTATGAACATACCAAGAAGACACTGGTGTCAATTAAAGACACTTCTACTAGCCATAGATGGACAATTTGAACTTGAAAAGTAACCCCTATAGACTAAAACATGTTTCAATATGAGTTTATAATACCTTAAAAAAACCTCATTGGTCACCATTCAAGGTAACCAACTCATCATTTTGAAGATTAGAAAATACAAAACACTCAAGCATTTAACCTTGTTTTGCATGTACATTATACTTCTGGTAACAAGTAATTGATGAGAAGATTTTTAAAAAGATACTCCAGATAATAAAAAATACTCAAGAATGAATGATAGAAATAAAATCACACCTTTTGCAACTTTTGTAGAAACAACAGATCCAACCAATAATTATCAACTGTTTCTTAGGTTGTCACAAAGAGGGAAATGACCAGATATTATGTATCTCCTGAAAAGTATACACAGCACCACCTATGTGGTAGCAGCACAAAACACTGAACCTGAAACCAACCCATCTTTGAACTTCATGATATAATCATCATGTGACAAAAGAGAATAAAAAATAGTATCATGAGGATACAATCAACAAAACCCAGACTGTGGAAAACTACAGAACAAATGACCCAGTTTTTTTTAAGTTATAAAACAAGATATAAATAGAATGAGGCTAAGAACGTAGATTAAAGTTTATAGGTTAAAATCTATAGATCAAAAGAAATGAAATACAATGAGTGTAATGAGTGGACTTTATTGTATTCCAATTCCAACAATTTTTTAAAGGTCAGGAAAAGTTTTATAGGGATTGGATATTTAATAATAGTAAGATATAGTACTATATTAAAAAATATCATCACATTGTAGTTGTGTATTTTTTTAAAGGAAATATTCTTTTAGAACTAGGTGTTGAATTATATGCAGGCAATATGCTATCTGATGTACTGGGGTAGGATAGTGTCAGTATAAGTGAACCAGGATTACCCAGGAGTTGATAATTATGTAACCTGAGTATTGAGGGTATCAGATATTTCTACTCTGTTATCTTTAATCACGAATGCATTAAAAGATTTCCATAATAATAAAAAGAAAAATTTTGAAATGTCCACCTGAGCAAAAATCATTTGTGCTCTCTATACACAGTATAAAAGAAACCAGGAACGAACAAAAAGTGATTAAAAAAGAAAAGACAAAGAAAAAATTGCCTTCTTCCTTTTGGTGGTCTTCTTTCTGTATGATTTCTCAGTGTTTTTATTATCCTAATATGGTGACATGAGATGAAGTAGGACAAGATAATTAAGCTTTTGATAATATTGGGTACCTTTTGTAAAAAGACTGCATGAGGGTTGCATGAATAGAATGTATCTTCTAGAGTTCTTGTGGTTACCATATGATTAAAGATTTTTATTTATAATTATTTTTCTAAAGAGAGATCCTACCATAGCAAATATTCATTTTACAAATGTAAGGAGACATGGTAACAAATGTTTCTTCTCTAAATTTAGAACAAAATTTGGAAAAAATACAAAGACAACTTTTGTATTGTTATGACCTCACTTATTCTATATATTAAACTAATCTATTGTATTGGGAAGCAATAATCAGTGTGAAAGTAATATATATAAGTGAATATTACCAATAACAAAATTGTATTTTCATTAACATTGTAAATAAATTGTATCACATTATCAAAAACATTTGAAATAATCTCATTTAAATACAATTGAATTGAGAAACCAAGGTATGGCTATAATTAGGTTTATGAGCTTTCTATTCATATTGTAGAAATATTCATCAGCAAGCTGTTGGCTGATATGACCTTAGCGATTCAGAAGACATTCCAAAAATAAAACACACTTTCAGTGAGTCATGAAAAAAAAAAAGTATTTTCTAGGACTGTTGTATGGAATTTAAGAGAAGTAATCTTTTCCTTTGATGCAGTCAATTGCCATTATATCTATTTGACTGTATTCATTTTTAATGCTATATAGTACTCACATAAACATAAACAAGTATAGTTAAGTATGTTAACAGGTCTAACACTTTTTCAGCTGAAGCTTTATCAAACATAGTATGTTTAAAGTAAAACTTGATAAGAACCTGTATGTAAAAATGTGTGAGTTGGTTTCTAGTTATCATTGTAGCCTTTGTGATTCTAGCTCCAGAACTAAGGTACTAAAGATCTTTATGAGCTCTATAGTTTTTTTAAAGAAGTCTTCCTCCACCCTGGATCACAAGCTATCCTCTTATATTATCTTTCCATAAGTATACTTTCAAGTTTTACATTTGAGTTTTTAAATTTACATGTAGCCCATTCTGCGTATGTAGTGAGCAGGGAATTTTATTTGTTTTTTTCCATACAGTCATCTGGTCTTAAGAAGACCGATAAGACTGTCTACCAAGTATTCTGATTTTCCCTCATTGATGTGTGGAGACCTTACAAATTAAGTTCTCCTTTAAAATGTGTCCATCTCTATAACCTCTGTTGTTTTCATTGGTCTGTCTCTTTAGTTTTGTGTCATTATCACACCATTTTTATTATTGTGATTTTGGAGCAATTTTTACAAACTAGTAAAGCAGGTCCCCTTTTGAACGCTTTTTTAAGTTAACATAGTTATTCATGGACTTCTATTATTCCCCATCCATTTAAAAATGTGTTTCTCACATTCTTTAAAAACGCCACTTAGGATTTTAGATTGGAATTTGGAGTTGTAGCGAATGTGTAAGTAGTGATGATAGTATTTATCTTTCTTTGATTAGAGGTGTCCCAATCAAAAGCATGGAATGTTTCTCCATGTTCGTCTTTCAGAATTTCCTTTTTGTCCTTTAATAGAGTTTTAACATTCTCTCTAAATGGGTCTTGAGTATTCTTTGTTAAACGAGTTTCTACATATGTTATAGAATTTGTTTAACCAATTTTGAATGCCCTCTTTTTTAGTACATACTTCTGGTAAAAGATAAATTAGTTTTGTTCTGTTTAACTTAATCTGGCAGCTTTGCTAACCTTTCTTGAAAACTGTAGTTGTTAATAATCTGGTTCTTTCTACATGAGCATACTATTTTATAAATTCTAATTTTCAATCTTGGTATCTCCATTTTCTTTTTCTTTTTTTATGACATTGTTTGCTACTTACTGTATATTACATAGGATTTGGGGTGTGTGTGTGTGTGTGTGTGTGTGTGTGTGTGTTTCAGCCAAACTAAGGAGGTTCACTACTAGTTCTAGAACATATACACTAATTAATGAAATGACTTATGGTATTCTTCCACTTTATTTTTATCCAGTTTTGCAATTGAGATTACATGAATATCATGAAATTAGTGATACCTTTCGATTTTTTCTCTGTGTTTTAGAATTAGGTGAAAATAAGGACTAACACTAAATTTTATTAACATCTTTTTATGACCTTAGATTGATTGTAGAAAGGAAGTCTATCATTTCAATTTTCAATAATGATTGGTCTGTTTAGGTTATTTCTTGTTGTACCACTTCGTGGATTTTAAATATTTTTTTAGATATAGAATCATTTCCTATAGGTTTTGAAGTTTATTAGAGTTTGTATATTCATCATACCTTTTAAAAAATTCTTCTACAACTGTAGTGCTTTTTTTTTTCCTAATTCTTTATCAATGTTGTTATGTGCATTTACTCTTTTTCTCTTTGTCTAATTTGCCAGAGGCTTATTAGTATGTTTAAGAACAATGATTTGTTTTTGTTTTACTGCTTTTTTTTTTTAATTTCAGTGATTTTGCCCTTTTCTTTATAATGATCCTCTTGTTTATTTTGGTTTACTCAGTCATTTTCTTTAATTCTTTGATTTGAATACTTAACTTTTAATTTTAAGTTTACTTAAATACCGACTACTTTTTTCCCTGATATTTTTTCCTGATAAATATACTTAGAACTTTACATAAGTACTGTGCACTCTCTCTTCCCATCTGTTTTTTTTTGGGAAATGTTCTTTATTTGTCTAGTATTTTAAACTTATTAATTGTATTGCTCAGGTTACTTATATTTGTATTGTGTTTGTTATTAAAGAAATTATTAAAATTTTAAACTATGATATTGGCACCTTATTTTTCTTGCAGTATTCTTATGACATTATAAATTTTAATTTGTGCACATATGTGTAACAGTTACATATTCTGTTCTGTTGTTCTCTTTTTTGTTCACTTATTTTTGTCCTTTATTATGTCATTTTTCTTTAGGTTCTACTTTAAATTTGTTTTAAATTAGTCAGGTACTCAAATTACTACCCCAACTTCATTTTGACTCATTTTGGCCTTGTTTATCTTTTTCTATTATTTTAACTTTCTATATCCCAATATTTTAACTATGTCTCTTTTACCTGACATAGTATTAAATATTTCTTATCAGGTCTGAAAATATCTTTTAATTGGTGAGTTAAGCCCATTTACATTTATTTTAATGACTCTCATTTCTGTCATTTCTTTTTCATATATTTCATTTACTTTACTTCCTTTTGCTATCTCTCTGTTCTGTTTTCAACTGCTAGTCAGTTTTCTTTAACTTGTATAAAAAGTTCATTGTTCTGCTTTTGTTCATTTGGTAAATATCCTTAAGACCCATACTGGTATTTAGCCCTGTAGATCTTTAAAAATTGATCAGAATCCATATCCTCCACTAATAAACATATTTTTGGTATGCTGTCATATATCTCCTGTCCCTTCTCTCCCCGTCCTCCAATTAGGCAATGTTTATATTACCTAGAATTAAAGTTTGGGGATTTTATTAATGTACTTTTGATATGTCACTTTTTTGGTGCTTTCCATTTTAGAAAATAATAAACTTTATTTACTTTCTTTATATTTAATGTCCTTACATATATATATATATAATATATATTTTAGAACTTTATTTACTTTATGTTTAGTGTCTATATATACACACATATATATATAGTATTCTCGAAAATATATATATTCCTATTCTGGGAAATAATAAACTCTATTTACTTCCTCTATATTTAGTGTCCTCATATATATACATATATATATATATATATATATATATATTCTCATTAGATCTTAATCTATGAGAGTTTTAGAACTAAGTTTCATGGGACAAGCTTTCTGAAATTCTTTAATATGAGAATAACTGTGTTATGCTTTCTCATTTAAATGGAAATTTGACTGGATATATAACCAGGTTGACTTTTATTTTTCCACTTTGAATCTGTAAAATTACTACCCTATTTTTTTCTTGTATGTAATGTTGCTGTTAAAAAAGATCTGATTAGTCTGATTCCTGGCTTTCTAGTTAATGTATTCTTTTTTTCTAAAATTTAAAAAATTTTTAATGTTTTTTTTCTTTCATATATGAAAGTATGATTACTTCAGTTAGAATGGGCACTCTGTGTTTTCAATCATAAACAGTTGATCTGTTTTTAACTCTTAGAAATGTATTATTATTTTTTAATATTCTTTGGGATTTTTATTATCTGGATACATTTCCCATCCTATCCTTCATTTCTCTTAACTTTTCTTTTAAATCTATTTCCTTATTATCTCATCTACCTTCTGTTATGGTATCTCAACTTGATCTTTCAGCTCATTAATTTATTCTTTGGCTTTATCTATCCTGCACTTTTCTGGTGCACTTTAAAAAAATTATTTTTTTAATGTTTTATTTATTTTTGATACAGAGAGAGACAGAGCATGAGAGGGGGAGGGTCAGAGAGAGAAGGAAACACAGAATCAGAAATAGGCTCCAGGCTCTGAGCTAGCTGTCAGCACAGAGCCTGACACGGGGCTTGAACCCATGAACGTGAGATCTGACCTGAGCCCAAGTCAGAGGCTTAGCCGACTGAGCCACCCAGGCGCCCCTTCTGGTGCACTTTAGTATGGTTTTCAACTATTGTACATTTTTGTTCCTAAAATTATTCTTAAACTTTTTTTATGACTCTTGTCCTTGCTTCATCCATTTATCTTCTTTAAGCTATTTGAATATTTTTACCGTGATTATTTTAAATTCTTAATTTCTCATTTCTAATAATTCTCCTTCATCTAGTAAATAGAATTTTTGTGCTTATTTTGGCCTAATGTGTTCATGGTCCCTGGGCATCAGCTATTACAACCACAATGTGTACCAGTGAGAAGTTGAATGCTGACTTCCAGAGTCATCACAGAGAAGAAATGTCATGAGTAGGAATAGATACATGGCAAAAATAAAACAGAGTGTTAAATATTGCTATTTATTTTTTCTGAAAAGCTTTTAATGCAATCAGCTTCACTTTATCTTAGATTTTAATTATGTAGAATTACTTGGTAGGATATAAAATTATTCAGCCATCAATTTTCTTTCATGGAAACATTAAACATTGGTATGATTTTGTTTTTTTAAATAAAAGTAATCAAATACTCAAAAATCCTTAATTATTCTTTTTAATACATGAATTTGAAAAAAGTGATTCTGTAGGCTATCAGATTCAGTGTGAAAATTTTTACTTCTCAGAGCATTTGAAGTGCAAAATAATTAAAGCATAGTAATGATATATTATGAAGTTTAGCTATAAGAAAGACCTGCTGTGGCAACCAAAAGGCTAATCCAGTCATAATTGGGCATGATTCCATTATATTTTTCTCACCTTCACTACTGGGCTGTGAGATCAAATAGGACAGATCAGCTAATAAAAGAGAATAGCCTGAGAGAGAGAGAGAAAATACTGCTATGTGACTAGGGGAAAATATCTAAGTGTTAGCGTCTTTTAGTGTCTTTAGCTTATGTAGTTATTGACATAGACAGAAGAAGGGGTGTCTTGTTTTTCAGATTTCAGATCTTTTCCCACCTGTAGGGTGTTATGGCACCAGCTTTACCAACTCACAAGAACTGATTTTTAAATTTTCAGCAATTCTGTGAGCCAGTTGTTAAAAATCATTTTTAAAAAATGTATTAAAAGTCGGGATGCCTGGGTGGCTCAGTTGGTTAAGCATCCAATTCTTGTTTTCAGTACACGTGATGGTCCTGCGTTGGAGTCCTGTTCTGACAGCACAGAGCCTGCTTGGGATTTTCTAACTCTCCCTCTCTCTGCCCCTTCTTCACACTTCTTCATGTGCTCACTTTCTCTCTCTCTCTCTCTCTCTCTCTCTCTTAAAGTAAATACATTTTTTAAAATATATTAAAAGTAAAGTTATTTTTGAATTTCAGCAATGATTAAAAATTAACTCAAACTTACATTGCAAACTTACAATTTAAAAATATATTGGAGCACCTGGGGGGCTCAGTCACTTAAGCATCTGACTTCGACTCAGGTCATGATCTGGGTTGTGAGTTTGAGCCCCACATCGGGCTCTGTGCTGACAGCTAAGAGCCTGGAGCCTGCTTCAGATTCTGTGTCTCCCTACCTCTCTCCCCATTCCCCGCTCATGTTCTCTCTCTCTCTCTCTCTCTCTCTCTCTCTCTCAAAAATAAATATTAAAAATTTTAACATAAAGATAAATAAAAATATATTAAAAGCAAATATAATAAATCCTCAAAACTTGTCATTTCCTAATAATTTTATTTCTTACTGTCATCTATGCCTTTGAGGTTATTGTCCTGGGTTGTCTAAATCACGGAAATAATACATGCTGATGTGCCTCTGTGCATCTCCTCTGCATTTCACATTTCTTGGCATCATGCTGGTAGCTTGAAATAGGTCATGGTGTCAGAATTTACACCTCAGAATTCAGCAAATGTTACAAATATGCACTATTTTACAAAAATGATAGAGAAAATACTAATAATGCAGATTAGGTAAAATTGTTTACTGCCTGTTGTGATTAGTCCATAAAAAAAAACTGAGGGAATTGTTCAAAATTCTTTGAGCATTCACAAATGAGATGGAGTCACATCAAGTCCAACAAGTGAAGTCCCTACACTTATCATAGATGCTTCTCATTAACTTACTCATTAACTTAAGTGAAAATGTCAACCAACATTCAAGTTGGAACCAAACTCATTTATCAACTGCATCCATATTTGGGCTATGGATACTAAAATTTAGCAAAACTTGGCTAAGGTATTATGTGATAATCAATTGGTTATATGGAATTTATAATAGAGTATTGCTCACTTTGTTATTATCTTAAAATTATGTGCTATGTAACTTTCATATCAGTAAAAACTATAGTCAACTTATGAATGTATACCTGTGCACACTTTTCATTTTTATTTATTTATTTTTGGAAATCTAGTTGTTAATTGCCTAGAACTCAAGACTACTTACATAGATTATGTTTCAGATAACTCCATGAGATTTGATTTCTCTACACCATGGTTCACTCTTTCTTTTTTCTTCTTTTCTAACCAAACAGCACAGGTTTTTTTAAGTAGAGAGAAGGAAGGAAGGAAGTCTTTTAGAGAATTTGTGATTTAGTTGATCCTCTGTACTTGACTGAAAAAAAAATAATACCTTCTGTGCCACAAATCTTCAGTGGGGCTTTTTGAAGAGTAACCTTTCAGCAAACAGTTCTTTTTATAGATGCAGGGTTTTTTAAAATTTGTTTGTTTGTTTGTTGTTTTGTTTTGTTAGATGCAAACTTGTCTCCACAATGTACAAGGATCATACTTGATTCCTGGGCTTTCTGCTAGAACAGTCTCAAGGTAGCAGTGAAAGCCATACATTCGTGACCATCATCTTACAGTTCCAAATCAACTTGCAAATTTGGATTGATAGGATTTTTTTGTGTGTTTTTTTGTTTTTTGTTTTTTTCCTTCTTGGTAATAGCTAACAATTTCTAATATTTTAAACATATCCAAGGATAAAGCCTGTGTTATAAATAAACCTGCAGGGAACGGTTTAAACAAAGATGGTTAAAAGGCTGGCTGGGGGAGCTTTGGTGAAGTCCACATGGTAAATTCAGGTAAACGTTATCTCTCCTTGGAGTTTTCTTGTTTGTTTGTTTTTTCTTGAACCTGGGGATGTTGATTGAAAATAGCAGTCAATTTGGGATAGTGAGTAGGTTGAAGTCATAGTTTTGTATTTAGTAACTAGCCCACATATTCCTATTTAAAAACGAGGTTGCAAAAATTAGGGTTTTCACTCCATCTGTTTAAATCTGTTATTTGCATAGTCAGGGTGTTCTTTTTGAATATAATAAAATCTTCTTGCTAAACCATGAGGACACCTTTATTCCTAACAAAATGGAGGTATTTTGTGGATATTAGAAAAGAATGCAAGTCAGTTCACTTTAGAACAAATCTCACAGGTACACTTTGTTACTTAGCAGTTTGACATTTCAACATTTTAGAACACAAGTTTGGACTTATAATATGTCATTCATTAAGAATAAACAAAGGAAAAACCCTGAAGCATACATATTTAACATATTTAACACGTCTGTACATGTAGTAAACTATGTTACTTTACCATGTTTCATGCACTTGATGCATTTCCTAAAAAAGATTAAGTAAAGATAAATATTAATTTCACAAGGTATTTCATAATAAGGTCCTTTGAAATAGCAAGCACCCACTAATCCACTGAGTAAAAGAATAGGTAGGACTGGAAGAGTTTGCAATAATTAGTCGCAGATTCACAACCACACCTTAGAAACTGAGGCCTAGAACAGTTATGTATCTTGTCTGAGATCCATAGCTAAGATATTACCAACATAGGATAATAACGCATGTCTCCTGACATGCCTTCTTTCAAAGAGAGGGACATTATCACTCAATTGGGAGATCATGGATCAGATTCTTCTATTTTCTTTTTTTAATTTTTAAAATTATATTTATTTTAAATGTGTGAGGAAAGTAATGTTCAGGCTAATTGAATGTTTCCAGTCATCATAGATATACGTTACCAGCCATCATACCTCATATTAAATATATATTATATACATGTGTGTGTGTGTGTGTATTTGTATATTTATATATATTGAACTAATTCAATCTTTAGTGATTTAGAAAGCACTCAAGTAACTTGCAGTTCTTCTAAAGCATCATTATAAATGTCATTTAAATTTTTAATATTTTCCTATGCAAAATTTACAGGAAATTAGACAGAACCTTACCAAATGTGTGGCATCCCATAAAAATCTCATATAAGAGAAAAACATGAACATACAATTGGAATAATGAGGAAAAAAGTAAACTAAAATAATTATTCCCCATTAATGGCACATTTGTTACAATTGTAGAACCTACAATGACATATCATAATCCCTCAAAGTTCATGGTTTACATTAGGGCTCACTCTTGGTGTTGGACATTCTGTGAGTTTGGATGAATGCCTAGTGCCAGGTATCCGACATGACAGTAAAATAAAGAGTAGTCTGACTGCTGCACCTATGCTGCCCCTGTTCACCCCACTCTCTCCCCCAATGCCTGGCAACCACAAATCATCCTTGACGATGAGGTTATATCCTGATAAAACCAATGCATTTAATACATCTAACCTACCAAACGAACTTGATAGCTTAGCTTCAAACGTTCCCAGAACATTTAAATTAGCCTACAGTTGGGCGAAATCATCTAACACAAAACCTATTTTATAATAAAGTGTTGAATATTTCATGTTATTTATTGGCCACTGTACTGAAAATGAAAAAAAGAATGGTTGGATGGGTACAGATGGCTGTAAGTGTATTAGTCACTTACCCTGGTGGTTGCTGACTGGGCGCTGTGTTTGCGTCTGCTGCCTCGCATCATGAGAGAATATCATACCACATATCCTGAGCCTTGGAAGGATCCAAATTCAAAAGTCGAAACATGACTTCTACAGAATGCATGTCACTTTCACACCATCATAGAGTCAAAAGATTTTAAGTCAAACCATCGTAAATCAGGGACCATTTCTACTAATCTACTAATCTACTAACCATTTCTACTATTTCCATAGATTTGCCTTTTCCAGAATCAATTTCTTATGTGCATAAAATTTTTTATAGCTCTCTGTCTCTTAAAATTGGGTTGTTATACAGCATGTTGGAAATATATCCACTGGGCAAAATGAAATTTATCACTTAACTAGTTATTATGATTTTATAAAGTGCAACTAAAAAGGTATCCATATGTAGGTTCAGAGACATATGAATTAAAGTAAACATGAAGACTGGAGAGAAAATGTTTTATTCCAAACTCTGTATATATTAATTATAAAATGGATTGATATTTTTAGAACATAAATCTAGCATATCATAATTTAAACATCAAAATGAGGGTTGTTCTATCCAAAGTAGGGTTTGATGGGTGTCAATATTAATGTTCCTGTTATACAATGACATTCAAAACGAGTCTCCCTATCCCATTTTAAAAATTCTTCCAGAGCCACTTTATGAGCAAACAGTGAGAAGGAAAGTCTCATTATGTTCTAATCACATCACTTTTTTGATAAAAAATTCATGAGGTCTGCTTTGTTCGTTCCTTGTTCCCCACAGTGGGCTTTAAATGACTTCTGGCTATTTCCAAGGCCAAGTCCACTCTTAATAGATAAAAATATTCATTATTGAATATATTAAAGTTAAATTTTCACAAGCTCTGAAGGCACTGATAAAGAGTTGTTGAAAGAAACATTTGAAAAATTCTGGAGTCATTGGAGTCAGTTCACGGCCTGCCAAGAGGTTGATTTTGAGGTGAAAGCACTACTTATAATTTGACACCCTGGTATGTTTCATTTAACAAGTCACATTACTTCTTAGGCACATAGTCGATTTCCTTAAAAGTGGCCTGGGATTTTAAGATCAAATATTGGTGCCCAGGGTTTCTAGAGTTTTTTATAGATGTTATCTAAGGAATTTTACTCTTTTGGAATAATTTTTATAATTATTGTCTTTTCCATTACTACTGAATTTATAAGGAGCTAGCATGTCGATCATCTGTTCATTCAAGTTTTGGGAATATAGGCTGTGGAAAAAAAAACAGGCACTTACTTTCTAGTGGAGGAAACCGAATAAATACCTGAATGGATAACAGAAGATCAGGCAGTGACAAAAGTTGGGAGGGGGTGTGCTGCAAGTCACCATTTTAGTCAGTGTGATCAAAAAGGCCTCTTCGAGAGGCTGACGGTGATCACATCTGAATGCATGGAGTTGGAATGTTTCCTACCAGGGGAAATAGTGCAGACACCCTAGGAACTGTGAGGAACAATAAGGTGCCACTGAGGCAGAAGAGGGGTAGACAGGGACTGGTGGTAAGAAAGGTAGACAGTTTCTCTGAAAGGTATATAGTAAAGCAATTAAGGTCCTGAGCCTACATACTAGCTGCATCAATTATTATGTTTTCTTAGCCTCTCATTTTGTTTTTTAATTTTTTTAAGTTTTTAATGTTTATTTTTGAGAAAGAGAGAGAGAGAGTGAGACCACATACATGTGGATGCTGGCTAGGGAGGGGCAGAAAGAGAGACAGAATTCCAAGCAGACTGTGAGTTGTCAGCACAGAGCCTGATATGGGGCTGGAACTCACGAACTGTGAGATCCTGACCTGAACTGAAATGAAAAGTCAGATGCTCTTGATGGACTGAGCCACCCAGGAGCTCCAGCCTCTCCCTGTTTTCCATCTCCAGCAGCCGAATGGGAATACAGAAGCACCATCTCATTCATGTGGCAATTAAACAAGATAACACATGGACATCACATGATAGAGTGCTATCAGCAGTCAAGAATTAGTTGAAGGAATGGGGCTCCTGGGTGGCTCAGTTGGTTGAGTGTCCAACTTTGGCTCAGGTCATGATCTCACAGTTTATTGTTTCAAGCCCCACATCAGCCTCTGTGCTGACAGCTTGGAGCCTGCAGCCTGCTTTGGATTCTGTGTCTTCCTCTCTGTCTCTGCCCCTGCCCTGCTCGCTCTCGCTCACGCTCTCTCTCTCTCTCTCTCTCTCTCTCAGAAATAAATAAATATTTTTAAAATATTAAATAAAAAAATTAGTTGAAAGAAGAGAGAATGGAGACATGAAGTTGTGTCAAGAAAGCTAAATATCTGCTCACATTTTAAAAGGAAAAAGCTCAAAAAAATACTTAACTTTTCTAGCTCCAACTAAAAATTGAAGGTTCCATGCAGTCCTTTATTTCAATGCGTCCTGGTAACAGCTGCCATTTATTTACTTTAAGGGTCAGCTCCTTCAAAGCAGTACCCACTCTGTTCAAAATCTGTATAAGAACACAACTGATATAATGTATTTATGCTTTTTTCACAATCACAAATGTTTTATGTAGTTATTAAAGAAAAAAATTAAAGCACCGATGTATAAATATAGGAGCATTATATACATTATGTCTGTAATCAGAGGATTTTTTTCTTCCCATCTAATTACGTGTTAGTACATTGAACCAATTCTAGTGACTAAATATCATAGCAAAGAGTTGACCACATTTTATGACTTCATTTTTACATTGGAATTTGTAATTTATCTCTATTTTGCTGTATAGCTCAATGTAGACCTAACTTTAATATTTTTCCTAAAGGCAAAACTCATCTCTTTACTAAATTGACATCTCAAATACTAAAAGTATAAAAATTACTTGGGTCTGATTTTGGACTTTCATTTTGTTTCACTCAAAAATCTTTTCTTGAGCTGATATGACATTATTTTAATAATTTTACTTTAAGATCATTACACTAGGTGTATAATGATATTATAAACATTAAGTATCTTGTAGCAAATTTATAATGCATCACTGCTTTTACACATAATTTTTGTCTACTCTTAGTCTATCTTACTTCCAGATAAGGTTTATATTATTTTATTAAGCTAAAGTGTTTTGAGGTTTTTACTGAAAATTTTATGTTACATTTATAGGAGTATTTCGAAGATCCAATGTCTTTACATGATAATTCTTCTCACCTGGGTATATGTCATGTCACTCTGTGTCTGTATGTGTATGTTCTTTCACCAAAAAGATTTAGAGGGAAATCTTCTTTCTTAAATCTTTTAACGTTTATTTACTTTTGACATACAGAGAGAGGCAGATCATGAGCAGGGGAGGGGAAGAGAGAAAGAGAGACACAGAATCTGAAGCAGGCTCCAGGCTCTGAGCTGTCAGCATGGAGCCCAATGCGGAGCTTGGACTCCTGAACTGTGAGATCATGACCTGGCCAAAGTCAGATATCTAACCGACTGAGCCACCTAGGACCCCTAAAGGAAATTCTTTATTCCTCACCTTTTTTTACTCCACTTCAACATCATTAGCTCTGAGAGAAATGCAAACTTAGAGCACAATGAATTGTCACTATACCCATACCAGAAAGGCTCATTAAGAAAGAAAAAAGAAAGAAAGAGGGAAAATAAAGTAACACCATGTAATGTTGGCAAGGATGTAGAGAACACTCATCCTTTGTTGGTGTAAATGTAGAATGGTACAGGCACTCTGAAAAACAGTTTACTAGGTTCTTTAAAAAAAACTAAACATGAAACCACCATATGACCTAGTAGCTGCATTCCTGGGCATTTATCCCAGAGAAGTGAAAATTCATGTTTACACAAAATCCTGTATGGGAATTTTACAGCAGCTTTATTCATGACAGCTAAAATCTGGACACAGTTGTTTGTCAGCACGTGAGTGGTTAAACGGATGGAGGTTTATCTAGAACATGGAATACTACTCAGCAGTAAAAAGGAATGAAGTATTGATATATGTAACAGCTTGGATGAAGCTTCAGGGAATTACGTTAGATGAAAACAAGTCACCCCCAAAAGGTTACACATCACCTCATTCAATTTATATAACATTCTTGACATGACAAAATTAATAGAAATATTTCCTGGGCATTCAGGACAGAGTGTGGATGGGAGCACATAGATGTCGCTAAACAGAACAGCATGACAAATCCTATGATGATGGAATCGTTCTATTTCTAGAATGTGTCATTGTCAATATCTTGACCGCAAGTCGTGACCTTTGAGGGAGATAGTTGATTAGGCACACAAGATCTCCCCATATTATTTTCATAACTGCATTTGAAATTATAATCCTCTCAAAAAGTGCAACTAAAAGTAAAAATGTATTCTTAATATTAATTTTAATTTGAACTTTGCTAAACTTATAAATAAATTTGGAGTTGTCTAACATTCTTGCAGTATATCTTGTCATGTAGGAACAGCTCTGTCTCTTTCTGTCTCTCTTTGAAGTCTCGGTCTCTCTCAATGTGTGTGTGTTCCTTTAACAAATCTTAACAATGTTTAAAACACATTTAGAACAATTTATTATTCTTTAACTCTTTTTTCTCCACTTGTTTCCTATCCTAAAAGTTTCAAAGTAGGATATTGACCTAGATAAAATTGGTCTAAAATAAGCTGAAAATTCTCAGGTTCAGTCCTTTTGTCAGGACATTATCCCTTCGAGTGTCAAAAATGAATCTTCTCCTTAAAGTGCTGATTGATCACAGTCTTATAGAAACAAGTATTGGTAATTCACAACTGCTGGTCAGCACACTAGGTAAATCTCAGCCAAAAGTTCACTGTGTATGTAAGGTCCAAGCAAGTGATTAATATCTATTTTTTAACTAAACAGGATTATTTTCCTGGAAAAATAGAAAAGGCACTGGACTGGGTTTCAGGTTTTAAAATTTTGTTTGTGTTCTATGACTTTTTAACAGATAACATCTTCTCTGAGTCCAGTTTTCTTGTCTGTAAAATGGAAGATAATTTCTATGTGTTCTTTCATCTCTGGGTTTCCTAGATTGTTGGATGTTTTACATTTTTATAGTCTTATAATAAAACTCTATCCACCTAATGTAATAGTATAACTGTGTGTTACATTGAAATATCTTTTATTGTCAGTGCTCTCCATAAGTGAAGAAATATTGGCTATTAAACCTTTTCAAAAGCTCTTTGACATTCTAATGTCCAAGTATTTTATGCCATAACCTCATATAGAAGAAGAGGTACAAGTTTGGGAAGAGATTAGTATGATTGAAATTATGGCTCCACCATTCCACCATAGTAGGTATGACTCTTTAAAAGTCACTGAACTTGTTTAAGCTCAGGTTCCTCATCCAAAAATGGGCATTCCAAGGTTACAGATCTATCTGTCTGACAAATGACAGGTCTTCATAAAATTTTAATTTCTATTTGCTAATGATGATATTTATTCTGCATGGTAAATTAGTTATTGTCCCAAAAGAAAGACAAGTCGCTTCTTTGTAATCCCCTAATAAAGTCTGTGCTGTTGTTTGCTCTCTAAAATATCTATGTAATCTCACAGGGAGTTGTAACAGTTTCTAACTTCATATTCAAAATTAGTCACATTAGGCCTTGATATTTATTATTTTCACATATAAGTAATCTGAGTTATTTCAGATAACTTCTTATTCCTTAGACCACTGTAAAAGCTATTATGAAGCCTTTGGTGAGAGACAGTGTTCAGTCTAAAAAGGTAGATGTGCAGACCTTGTTCAATGCTATTTATAGACTTTGATTCTTCACACAATGCGATTTGCAAAAAGTGTTTACTTAAAACATAATTTGAAGTAGCATTTTCTAATCACTTTTGGACATATAAGATGTAATAGAACTGATTACAAAGTTGATATTTTTGCAATCTGAACCAAATTTATTGAAAAGCCAAAAGGCTTGAATAAGTAAGATCTGATTCCACAGTACTTAAGATTAAGACTCGTTTCTGAGTCTCTTACCACATTTCCATTTACTCCTTAAAGCAATAATTGGATTAGATTTTAATCTCTTAAAGTATGCATAACTAAAGATGTCTATACAGTTTCTTTGAAAAAAAATACAAATCCATTAAATGCAAACATAGATCTTTATGAAATAATATTAGATTTCTTAAAAGGCCTCATTATACATTTTTTAAACAGCATGCTGGTTTTTTGCATCATATTAATATCTTATTTCTTTGAATTTAGATGTCAATAAAAGAACATAAGTTCTAGTTCTAGCTGTGCCAATTACTAACCACGTGCCTCTGGAAAATTTGGAATTTTAGGTTCTGACAGAATTCTGAAAGATTATCTACATTTCAGAGTTTTAGCATTTTTCATAAATCCTACTTAGAACCTGGCTAAATTTTAACCTTTGTAAAGCAGACATAATTACCACCCCACTATGTAAGTTATGCATTGTCACAGTAATGTCACTTAATAAACAGCCACAAAATTTAAGTTGCATACAAGTATAAACACTTATCAGTTCACAAGTAAGCAAGGATCAGGTGATCTTAGCTGAACTTACTCATGCATCTGAGATGAGTTATGCGTTGGCAAGGTGATTCTGCTGACCTTGGCTGGGTGTCCTCACATATCTATTGCTAGCTGGCTGTTGACCGATTTGGAAGACCTTGGGTAGGCCTATGAGAGTATTAACTCTGGTTTGTGTGTGTGTGTGTGTGTGTGTGTGTGTGTGTGTGTGTGTGTGTGTGAAAGAGAGAGAGTGTGTTTTAAAACTTTATATTTTTAAAGCAGTTTTAGGTTCACAGCAAAATTAAAAGCAAAGTACAGAGATTTCCCATATATCCTTGTATTCCCCACACATGCACAGCCTTCCCATTATCAACACCACTCACCAGAATAGTACATTTTGTACCTATATTGGTGCATCATAATGACCCACAGACCATAGTTTACCTAAGAGTTCACCCTTGGTGTTATATATTCTATATGCTTGGACACATGTATAATGACATATATCCATTATTATAATATCATGAGTATTGCAATGCCCTAAAACTCCTCTGTGACCTGCTATTCATCTTTCTTACCATCCTCACCCCTGAAAACCACTTATATTTTTATTGTCTTCATAGGTCTGCCTTTTTCAGAATGTCATATAGTTGGACTCATACAGTTGTAACTTTTTGGATTCACTTAGTAATATGCATTTAAGTCTCCTCCGTGTCTTTTCATGGCTTGAGAGGTTATTTCTTTTTGGTGCTGAATAATCTTCCATTGTCTAGATATGCAAACATTTATTTCTTCATTCATGTACTGAAAAGCACTTTGATTGCTTCCAAGCTTTGGCAGTTAAGAATAAAGCATCTGTAAACATCTATGTGGAGATGTTTAAGTTTCAACTCCTTTGGGTAAATGCCAAGAAGCACAATTGCCAGATCATATGTAAGAGTATGTTTCATTCTATATGAAGCCACTGAAGTGCCTTCCAAAAGAGCTCTGCATTTTGCTTTCCCACCAACAATGAATGAGAGTTCTTGCTGCTCCACATCCTTACCAGCATTTGGTATTATCACTAGTCCAGATTGTGGCTGTTCTAATAGGTATGTGGTGGTATCTCATTTTTGTTTTAATTTGTGTTTCCCTTATGACATCTGATGTGGAGCATCTTTTTATATACTTATTTGTCATTTGTATACCTTCTTTGGTGAGGTATCTGTTAAGGTCTCTAGCCCATTTTTCTAATTTGATCATTTGGGGTTTTTTGTTGACTTTAAAGAGTTCCAACTCCTGATTTCAAGGTAATGAGATCGAACCCTACAACGAGTGTAGAGATCACATAAATAAATAAATAAATAAATAAATAAACTTTATCGTATATGTCTTTTGCAAATATTTTCTTCCAGTCTGTGGCTTCTCTTTTCATTCTTTTAAAATTGCCTTTCATGGAACAGAACTTTTTGTTTAAATAAAGTCTAATTTATCAGCTATTTCACAGATAGTCACCTAGGTTTTCCTTATGCTTTCTTCTAGGAATGCTATGTTTTGCATTTATATGTAGGTCTGTGATCAATTTTGAGTTAATCTTTGTGAAGGGTGTAATGTCTGTGTCTAGTTGGGTTTTCTTGCATGTGGATGTCCAATTGTTCCACCATCATTTGTTGAAAAGACTATTTTTGCTCGATTGCATTGTCTTTTCTTCTATCAAAGACAACTTGACCATATTTATGTGGACACATTTTTGGGCTCTCTGTGCTGTTCTATTGATCTGTTCATCTTTTTTTCCCCCACCAGTATACACTGGTTTGAATTACTGTAGCTTTATAGTAGGTCTTGAGGTCCAATAGTGTGAGTCCTTTAGCTTTGTTCTTCTCCTATAATATTGTGTTGGCTATTCTGGGTCTTTATCAATTAATTAAGTTCACAAAATTAATTTGCTGGTATTTTGATTAGGAATGCATTTCATTTATAAATCAGTTTTGACAGAACTGATGTCTTAACAGTACTGAGTCTTTCTATCCCTCAACATGGACTATCTATTTATTTAGTTCTTTTTTGATTTATCAGCTTTTTTTTTCAACAGGCTACCTCCACCATGTTCTCATAGTAACACTGAGGGATTAACACTAAGTATAAACATTCAAGTATTTTTCAAGTTTCTGCTTGTTTCACAATTGCCAACATATCATTGGCCAAAGTAAACCACATGACTGAACTCAGAATAAGGGTCCATGGAATGAACTTCAAATTCTTGCTGTAAGGAGCTTCAAAGTCATGGCAATGGGCATGGATACAGGGGGAACTGAAGAACTCTCATTAGGTGATCTGTATGGGGCCGCATGCAATCAATCTGCCACACCAGTGTATTACCTAGGACCTTCGTAAAGATGAAATGATGTACTTGAGAGCCCTCAGTGAAAATTATAATACATTTTGTACATCCTGTTATAGAGATTCTCATTATCATCATGGCATTTATAATAAAGCTGCCTTGAGTGATATAACTTTAGAGCAAGGGTCAGCAAACTTTGGCTCTTGGGCCACATTTGTCATATGGTGTCTCTTTATATAACTCACAGCTAAATATATGTTTATATTTTTAAATGGCTGAAAAAAGATAGAATTTTAAAAATAATATTTTATGTAATGTTAAAATTATATAATATTCAAATTTCAATGTCTCTCAAGAAAGTTTTATTGGAATACAGCCTAGCTCATTTATTTTATGTGTTGTCTGTTGCTGCATTTGCACTACAATGGCAGAGTTGAGCAGCTGAAACAGAAACCACAGAGACCCCTGCACCTAAAATATTTAGTATCTGGCTCTTCACAGAGTTAAGTTCTCTGACCCCCTATTGTAGAACACTTAAGTGGATCTTAAGTGTTTAAACAGACATTTCTAAAGAATTCTAGCATGGCGGTGTTGGTCACTCCTCTAAGATTCTTCAGTGAAAATTTGGAAGTGTGAGGAGTGGTATTATGTGACTTTGGCAGTACTAATGTACCTTTTTTGTCAGCTTATCTTCCTTTCTTTTTTTTCTTCCCTCACGGTTCTTTTGCTTTATTTAGTCTTTCAACTTCACACTGGCTGGCTCTCTCTCTGCAGTGTCCTTGCAGCTCTGGTTTGGGCAATTAACCGATGTGAGTCTCAGTGACCAGTTGTTCCCTGCAAAGTTCATCTCAAGGAGAAGTCCAGTTCTGGAAGCACCCTGCCAATCCTCCCATCTGTCAGAAGTAGCAAGAACTAGAACCCCTCAGCTGGAGGCTGCAGGCTCTGACCTAACATTTTAGGCTCCAGCAAGGCAGAATCCCTCAGTCGTAACTTAGTGAAAAAAACTGCCGAGTACAGAATTCAGATATTCTGACTCTAAATACTAGAATAGTGCGATACCATGCTGTCATCATGGTTCATTAGATGTTTAGCTCACATTTACATTTTCTACTTTATCTTTATTTAGCAAGTTAAATATATATATTGTTAAATAATTACTCGTCAGAATTAAAGCCCTGCATTTAAACCTAACACCATGCTTGCATATGCTCTTTCCATTTTTAACTGTGTTCACTTACCTATGTATTTGATTTTACGAGTAGTCACTAAACTAGTATGAGTAATTTTATATAATTCTGCTTTTTTCTTCATGCTAAATTTTAAAGTTCCTTTCTACTCCCATCCATTTTTTACTTAGAGATTAGCTCACTGTCAATGCTAACATAAGGTTCTAAGTGGGTACCGCATTTGGGGATCAAAATGCCATCAATTTTGCCCAGAGCTACCAGCCACAAGGCATGCCCTCTGCCTTCAGAGACTTCCTGGCTCAGGCAACAATTGTCTTAGCACTTCTTTGTCTCCGAATTTGCCTTCCCAGTCATTCTCTCTCAAATGATAAAATAAGAAATTTCCATCTTATTTCTTCTCTTGACAGTGAATGCCTTATCTATGACTACTTTCTCCAGTCGTAAGGAATTGTCATTCCAACACCGCGAATCACTTACGTGAACTCTATACCCATCTTTCCTTCCAAATACTGAAAAAGAAAGATTATAGACAGGTAGCTACATCTTGTAACAACAGCATTCATCTGGCATTTCACAATCAAATGTGAGTGAATATTTTCTTTCTCCTTTACTTTAAATAATGTAGGAGATGTCTTCCTTCTGCCTAGTACAGTTCAGTGAATTGTTCTGAGAAGTGAAGCTTGAAATGTAAAAACCTAAGTCAGCTTCGAATACTTTTTTAAATGATCATTTAAATCATATGTACTGAAAATTGATAGCAAGCCAATTGGTAGAATAATATTAAGGCATCAGTGCCCTAGAAAGAACCAATAGGGATGTTTCAGAAAGCATAAATTAGTCTATTTCATAAAACCTCTTGAGAATGGTTTGTTCATTTCATCTTCATTCTCTTTTGTTTCAAAATCACTCTGATAGCTGTTTATGTCAAGTTTTTATTATTTTAACCCATTCTGAGTGTAGTTGAGTAATATTTTCAAACCACTCTCCCCTCATGCAATACAGAGACAGTTCTTTGCTCATCAAGAGCAAAAGGAGAGCAAGTGGAGGGCACTGAAGAGAACTCTCACAGAAAACCACTTTACTGAGCTGGCGAAGGCACCATTGGGAAATGGTTAATGACATATGATAGGAGACATTCTCACAAAGAACACCAGCTCCTACACCCAGGACTGTGGGGAGAAGAGCGTGTGGCACAGAAGCACTTTTATGTGATTGTCTAAATCTACTCTTCACTCTTGTTCAGTGGCATTAAAGTTGCCCACTTTTTTTTTTATTATAAAAATGCCAAACAATTCAAAGGCTAAAAATAGCTCGGGAAAAGGGATCTTAGCCAATTAAAGTGGTGAGTGATAAGTCTGGTACAGGAGGACAAAATACCCTTTGATCAAAGTACTCAGGTACTGTTGTGAAACTCTGAAGAGAAAATGTACTGTTCTAAATGCACAGTAATGAAAAAGGGACAAAGGCAGGTGGGAGAAGAGGGCGAGCGGACTGGTCTCCTTTTGTCACCACTTGACTCTTTAGCCTTACATATTTATTCCTTTACCTTGTATTTGTGTATTTGTTTTGGTCCCTTTCCTTTCTCTTCCCTTTTCTATTGAAGGTAATAGCTATTGTAAACCTGTTTCCCTGCAGGAACTGAGGCTTCTGCTGTGTTCTTCTTTATGGGAACAAAACAAAACAAACAAACAAACAAACAAACAAAACACATTGATGGTGTGAATGAAGCATTCCGCACTGACCGACTGATTCTAAGCTAAGAGCATATTTTATCCTTTCCAATATTTTGAGTTACATTAACTGCTGAAGAGAAACAGGACTTTGGTCATTAGAAGAAGTTCCCATGTGGCTGCATGGGCGCAAAGCTCCAAAGTCATTCTTTTAATGAAAATAATATGGACTGAATTCCCTTTGAAATCTATTACTGAAAATGCAGGATGGAGGTGGAGGTGGGGAAATAGTGTGTGGCTTTTGCTGAGCAACACCTGTTGCAGAAGTCTTTGGCATGTATATCATTTTCCTGCTTCTTTATCAAGGTATTGCTGTTCAGGGACTATTTTCATAGTACCTTCCTAGCAAAGGCAGAGACTAATAGATTAATGGTGGCAATAGCAGCTCTAGTGCAAGAGTTCTAAAAATATCGTACCTTTCAAAATCTCTGCTGTTACAGAAGACCCAGAGATGACATCTGGATTATTGCTTTAGGAAAATATTCAGCCCAGATGGCATACACTGAATGAATAGGGGCAAGAACGCCACACAATCTACATTTCCCCTTAAAAACCCCTGTTTCTTGTCTCTTGGATTTCAAGACTTGCCTGTTATTTTTAGATAAGGGTGGTTTTTAGCCATGAGGAAATAATAATTAAAAATATAATCATTATTTTTAACGTCTTCTATTAAGTGTTGTATATGGTTTTTGAACTGAAATGACGCTGAAGAAAATCATCATGGGAACCAAAAGCAAAAATTGCAAACTGATGGTGTGCAGGCCATATCAAGACCACAGATGCATTTGGTTTGGTCTGTGGTATTCCAGGAGAATTTGGATCAACTTTTTAAATCTTTGAATCTCATGTGAAAAAGTCAAAGTCTCAACTTCTCCCCCAAACCTGGAAGATGTTGCTATATTAGTCTTACACTCTCAAATGGAAAAATTGGCTGGAGCTATGTAACAGCATCTCCAAAAAGGGCCTCTCTGACCAGTTTTGCCAGAATCCCTGGCCACGGTCCACATCTTTACACAATGTATGTCCTATGGACCTGCACTCCCCACTCAACACTCATGTGTGCTCCTGGCCTGAAGGCTTCTGAGTGTGTGATCTTCATTCTAATACTTTTAAGTTTATTTATTTAATTTGAGAGAGAGTGAGAGAGAGAGTGAGAGAGCATGAATCAGGGAGAGCAGAGAGAGAGAAATCCAAGCAGGCTCCGCACTGCCTCTGCAGAGCCTGATGCAGGTTTCGAACCCACAAACTGTGAGGTCCCGACCTGAAGTGAAGTCAGGAGTCAGACGCTCAATTGCCTGAGCCATCAGACACCTATGATCTATAGTCTCAAAAAAAATTTCCAAGTCAAGGTGTGTCTTTCCCCAAATGTCAGTGGACAACATTGTTAACATGCTTGCACTTCTGAGTTATGTATATGTAAATACTGGGCTATGATGATACTTTGTGCAGTTCTACCACAAGCTTCTCCATAGTATCAGTACTGAAAGATTGACAGTAGGCATGGGTGATCAACAAATCAAAAGGAAGAAAAATAGGACCTTCAAACTCACCAGAATTTTGGTCAAAAAACCTAGAAATAAACTAGTCTAATTTTATTATACATATGTATGTTGTATTTTACAGGTTAACATTGTTTCTGTTTTAAGTTAGTATGGTGGTTCCCATAGTCATTTTAGTGCTATGTTCTATAAAGGTTTTATTGAGCTAATTCTGAGCAACTGGCTTTCAAAATTTCTTTTGAGTCCTGGAGGTAATCTTAGATGTCAGATTTATGTCATGTGGCTGTGGACATTTGGCCAATTCTGGTCACTTGATTGGCAAATACTTAGTTGCCACCTTTGAAAACTAGAGTATACCTATTCACTCTTTTCTACTTTTTATCTCATTATCTTTTTTGCTTGATATTAATGCATGTGCAAAAGGGTGAGTTCTATCCAAAATTCACTCTCAAATGATGCAGTGGTTTTTTTAGTTTGTTTGTTTGTTTATTTTTGAGAGAGAGAGAGAATATGTAGGAGAGGTCCAGAAGAGAGGGAGAGAATCCCAAGAAGGCTCCACACTGTCAGTGCAGAGCCTGACATGGGGCTCTATCTCAGGGACTATGAGATCATGATCTGAGCCAAAATCAAGAGTCAATAGCTTAACTGACTGAGCCACCCAGGTACCCCTTAAATGACCCAATTTTATCCCTTTAACATCTGCTATTGAATAATCAAACTATCTGCCTTCATAATTTTAATAACACTGTGCACTTCAGGGCACAGTTTATGTATTGGGCAGTCAATGAAGATCTGATTTTAGGTTCAATAAACATTCAGAGGGAAGATTTTTAAGGGCTGGAAAAGGTAGAGAAGTACGGAAGGACTTGAAAGAGCATTAGCAGTAAATAAACTAGGCAAAGGTATTCTAAACACAGAAATGAGAAAAACAAAGGCTCAGAGATAAGGCGTGCTTTGAGGCAGGTAAAATATAAACAGGTCGGTTTGCTCGACTAAAGTCTGCAAGAGAAGTTAGGGGCAGAATGTGATGGCCTTTGAATTCCAAGGTTAACAGCTCAAAGTTTATTCTGTGTGGTAAGAAATAACCGAAGAAAACTAAGACCATGGAATGATGCCATAGCTTTTAGGGAACTAATTGGGAAATGGTGTTTATTCATGTAACATTTATTAGGTATATGTTATGTACTTAAATGTGCACTCATGTATATACACACAATATTAAAAATATATATGCAAGAACAGAGATTAAAATATAGAATTAATCTTAGAAGAAACAAGATAAACACAGGAAGAGTAGTTAGTCTATAAAGCTGCTACTTTGCATATTAAACCATCAACTTATGATGGTTCAACTTTACGATGGTGCTAGAACAATATTCAGTAGAAACCATACTTCAAATTTTTGTGAGCTTTTCCCAGGCTAGCTGTATGTTTGCCATACTCTCATGATGGTCGGCAGTGGCAGCACAGGGAGCTGGGGATCCTAGTCAACCACGTGATCACAGAGGTAGACAGTCAATACACTTACAACCATTCTGTACCCATACAACTATTCTGCATTTCATTTTAAGTATGGTATTCAACAAATTACATGAGCTTTTCAACACTTTACTATAAAATAGGCTTTTCATTAGATGGTTTTGCCCAATAGTAGGCTAATGTAAGTGTTCTGAGCACATTTAAGGTAGGCTAGGCTAAGCTGCGCTGTTTGGTGGGCTAGGTGTATTATATGCATGTTAAGCTTACAGTATTTTCAACTTATGATGGCTTTATTGAGACATGACCCTATTGTGAGTTGAAGAAAATGTCTACCTCCATTTCAGACACACACACAAGCAAACACACACACAGACACACACACACACACGTGTTCTGACATCCCCACTTCACCTTCTACGCAAGCAGTCAAGGACATCTGTTTCAGTGGACCAGTGTTACACAGATGGTTACCATCTTAAGCATTAGTTATTGTAGGAGATGGAGAGCTTGCTAATAACCACTGGATCAGGAGGTTTGGTTTTCAGGAATTTGCTCAGACAGTCACCACCACCAAGGAACCGGGACCTGGATCAGGAGATTCTCTACACTTCTCTGTCACATTATTATGCCTTAAAGCCAACGCTTACACTGTGCTTATTCTAAGCCAGACAGTATTTTAGATGCTTTATCTGAAATTTCTATCAATTTTTTAATCCCTCTTCAAATATTTTTTTGTCTCCAGGATCAAAATGAACTTTATTTAATCATCACAGTAGATATAGGAGATAGGTACTAGTATCATCTTTATTTTATAGATAATAAAATTAAGGTGTATTTGGAACCTTGTGAATTGTTAGGGCTACACATCGCTTTAGTGGTGAGTTTCAGCATATTACTGCCCCAATACTCCCAATCACTGTATCTAGCCCTGATTCTTTCATATGCATGATCACTTAAATAGTAGCAGCAGCAACATATGAACACTCATTTATTAGGTGCCTACTATGTGTTTCCATACTATGTGTTGAATATTAAGTGATTCTAAGCATATACTTATTTTTTCTACTTCATGACTATCCTGTCTGTCATTCTGCCACTCCAATCTTCCCCATCCCTAGACCTGCCTTTCAGCCATAGTATTCTTACTTGTTTTGCTTAAGGATGCTAAGGAGTATACAATAGGTGGCTGGTTGACTGTTCTAAGGTGCATATTATATACTTGCAAATTCTCACAACTTCTAAAAGACATCTTACTTATTTCCAGCAATTCTCTTTTGCACTCTACAGAACAGCTATTCTCACGTTTTATCCTCCCTAAAAGCAACTGATTTCTGGCCCTGCATGCTTCATTCTCAGCTGACAGCCATGGAAAAGGTGAGTTTCTTGAGCTTTACTTTTCTCACACTGAGGAGTCCCTCTTTATTCTTACCTAGCTCTCTTCTTTCCTTTGATCTTGACTTAAAGGATGAGGTGTTCTCTTAGAGGAAGCTAATTGGTCTACTTTTGCTTCTAAACTTGTGTCCTGCAATTTTTTCAAGACTTTGATCATCAATTTTTTTTCCTTAATTTTTTTTTCTTTCTCTGGCCCCTGTCTCATATTCCTTGGCTTTCAAATATGTTTAAAACATACCTTGGATTTTAGTTAACCAAGTATTTCTCTGGACTCTAATAATGCTCTAGCTGTTATCCTAAATTTTTAAATTATTGTGTCTTAATGACCCCCATCCTACCCTAGTCAGTGGTTCATTTATTTATTCAACAAATAACTATTGAGTGCCTACTATATGCTAAGTACTATTCCAGGCTGTAGCAAATTAACAATTTAAACAAAATAAAAGTTCTTGTAGATCATAGATGGTAGGAAGGAGTCAGGTAATATGTAAATGAGAAAATATACTATGTTCGAAAATAAGAGCTAAAAAGAGTTGGCGCCTGGGTGGCTCAGTCAGTGAAGCATCTGACTCCTGATTTCAGCTCATGATCTCATGGTTTGTGGGCTTGAGCCCTGCATCAGGCTCCACACAAAGGCTGCTTGGGATTTTTTTTCTCTCTCTCTGCTCCTTCCCTACTCATGCTCAACTTTGTCTCAAAATAAACAAATAAACTTCAAAAAAAGAGCTAAGATCAATAAATAGGCAATGGGAAGTGTATAGGGATTTTTTATTTTAAGTAGGGTATGAGGGAAGGTGTCACTGAGAAACATTCGAGGAAATTTAGATGAAAATGAGGGAGCAAGGCTTATGAATAGATCTGGGCAGGGAAGAAAGCAAGTGCAAAGACCCCAAGACTGAAGAGTGTCTGGTGATTCAACAGATCTGGAAATTCAATATTAGTCTGGCCAGAGCAGAGAGAGTGAAAGATACAATACTAGGAGATGATGTCAAGTGTGACAGATAATGTCACTTTTCTGCTTCTACTATGTTCCATCCTACCTTTTGCTTCTTTTGAATACTCATTACATATTTCTTTTATGTCAGGTGTATCTATACCCATGTTCCATCTCTTTTATTTGAACATCACCTTCTTTAAACAGAGTTTAACCTTGCTTATTGTTGGATCCCTCATAGGCCTCATAGTTTTGTTCTTTTGATACAATATATGTGTTCGATCAACATTTATTTAATGGAATGAAATAAAATTAGTGATGACTTTTAAAATGAGACCTTTCTTTACAAACATATTTTAAATTGTTTAAATTCCTTTTTAGATGATGATTGGTGTAAGCCACATAGTTTATGGTAAAGAGCATCTAATTCATACCTTTCTGTTTTAAGCAGAATGATATCTAAATTTGACTGTTATTAACTGATCTCAGAGCCTTCTCCCTTAAAGGTTAATAATCCCAGTTCTTTTTACCTCTTTTGAATTTATGAATTCTGTGCTTGCTTTTTTAAATCTAAAGGAGTACCAAATGTAACTTCAAACTCATGGCCAGGATTAAAAATCCTTAAACAAAAATAAAATCAATTAGATGTTTTATAGTCACTCAGATTTAGATTCTCGTCCTTTGAGTTCCAAATGAGAGGAGGAGAAATAATGTTCTGGAAATGCAAAACCTCTTAAGGGAAAAATATGGACTGTCAAGAGACGTGTTAATAAGTTGTGTCCTTGAGCTTAAGTGAATGCACATTCTAGTGTACTGTGAGGGAACACCATGAAACTGGAGATGTTCCTTGGCTTTCAGAAATAGAAAGCCTCCCCACTCCAACTGTGCTCATTAAAGGTCTCAGTAACATACATTGTAAAAAATAAAATGCTGGTTTAAATGACCAGAACAACCTCTAACTGTGACTATTACCTTCTTAAGTACAAGAGGCGGTTTTAAGCAGTTTTTATTTCCTATGTGGACAAGCATTATTCCCAGCCTCTTCCCTCCTACAGGCAGCTGCATTTCGATGGTGGCTGACATGAGTTCTCTGTGGGTGAAAGCAATTACAGGCAAATAGTTTATCAAGGACTCTGAAAGCAGTAGAAATAAAAATATTTTACAGGGATACCAGATAGTATATTTTTTCGGAGGTGTTTGAAGATCTTTCATTATACAAAATGGATGATAAAGGATAAAAATCTTAGTAAGGAATACCTGAACTCCTAACGGGGCCTGCTGTGACCTTGTTAGTTTATCTAACACATCTGAATCTCAGTTTCTTGTTCTGTAAAAGTGGGGTAACCAGGGTGCCTACCGTATGAAGACTGAGTAATGTATGTGAAGTACTTAGCAGACATTTGTTCCATATATAAGAATGCTCTATCACCATCATGGACAATATCATCATTATTCATATTAGCATCATGACCATCTCCATGGAAGCCATTTTTAATGGAGATTACAGGATCTTCCCTCACTATTTCATTTTTGAAAACGTTTTTGGTTTCTTAATGTTCCTGTAGATTAAAAGTTGACTTTATATCATTTCCAGGGTTTCTTAATGTTGGCTAAGTCATCCTCAGTGCATCAAAGCTCTCCCTGAGCCCTGCTGTCTTGGGGTGATGGAGCCAGAACATTTTTCTGTGACTCAAAAGTGTACCTCTGTGGGCATACTCAGCAGAACCTTAACTGAAATATCAAAAGCTTTGAAATGTAAAGTCTGACTTTCAAGTCAAGTACATTTGTGTAGAGCATGTTTTCTTTCCAAAGTTCTAATTTTATGACATCATGAATGCTCCAGCACTGGTTAGCAGTTGGTTTAGAGTGTGTTAACTTAAATTTTAACGTTTTTCGGACTTTCTCAGTTTGGTACCCAGAATTCATTGATAAGAAAAAGATTTTCTGACTTCAATCCTAAATACCAACTTTTGCTGGATGCTTTTAGCGACATTTTAGCTGTGTGAAGATTAATTTAATATCTAAAATGACCTGAGTTACATTTTGTTGCTAGTCACTCGTAATAAAACACGGTGCATTTTATCACCCAAGGATAATAATGTATCTCATTCATTGGACAAATCCCTGAATGCCAGTTTAGTGTATTTTCACAATTTAAATTATAACAAATGTACGCCAGATGAGACACAAAAGAGTTATGTCCAGGCATAATTTTCCTTTGAGACAAGAGGCGATCGACTTGAATCTGCTTCATTGTATCAGTGATCTAAAAAGGCAAATGTTATGTAATTCTACAGTCTTCCCACAAGTAAAGGATAGCTCAAGATTTAGAAATCTTATCTGTTTGAGCAGGACCCTAATGATAGTAAAATTGCTACTACACCATTACTCAAATTTGCTAGTTTTAGAATACTTTTAAAATGCGCCACCTCTTCCCTGTTTTAAACAGACATTATCTTTAGTTGCTGAATAAAGAAACAAGCATAGAAATTGTGCCCATGGTTCCAGTACAACTCTGTTATTGAATAGGCTATGTGATCTACATATAAATTCCATAATACATACATCAATTTTTTGGTATTAAATTGCTTTGGGATAAATTCCCTAAATGTTATGAAATGTTCACATCAAATTTTCTCTTGATTCTAGCATTAATTATTTACATATAGCTTCAATTTGTAAGTAGAATGTATGGTAATAGAAATGAATTATAATGCCATGCTATTTAAAAGTGCTATGAAATGTAACTCATTTAATTTAGGGTTTTTTTTTCTATTTTAATTTTGTCAAAGCACAGTTGACAAATATATAAGAACTTTTCTTCTTACAAGATTTTCCCCCCCTGTATCTATTTTTCTTTATCTCTAACTCTACTTCAATTCAGACTTGTTTAAGGGGTCAGAGACAAAAAAAATTTGTGTTGGTTTTTGGTGTCTTTGTATACTCTGCCTGGCCAGAAAGCCATTTTATCTTCAGTCACCTATAAAGGCTAATTGGAGGTCATGATTTTCTAAAATCAGTTGACTAATTCTCAGGCTCAAAACAGCAGAGAATCTGGGGAGGGGAGTTGAAAACATGTATTTCTCCCATTGTACAGTTTCGCTTCCAGTCTCATGGAACTGAAAAGAAAATTCTAACTACATAAGGCTTGGGATTTGTTTTGTTGTTGTTGTTGTTGTTTGTTTCTTTGTTTTAATAAAATATTTAAAAGTAGTAATTCTTCCAAAAGATGCCTCTTCCTAAATTTTGACCCTTAACTTTCAATCTGAATCAAGGCATACAATTCATAAAGAACAAGCTATAATTTCTGTACAATCAAATGTTACATTTCAATTCAGTTTAACTCATGGGAGAAAAAATAATCTCTATAATGTCTTTCCCTGAGATTTCAATAATTTAATTGCTTTTCTAATTGTCTTTTTTCTGTTTGACCATATATTAAAGTAAGAATAATGCTTTGTCATTGTTTTTTTCATTTAATTATGAAATCCATAAACACCTGACCACCCTAGTTTCTCTAGGGGAAAAAATACAGAAAATTTTCTATAGTTTAGTCAAGGTCAAACATAATTTCAGTGGTTAGGGAGGCATGACAGAATATCCAAAACTATATTTTTGACTCTGGAAAATATTATTCTAATATTTTTTAGAAAGCTCACCTGTATTGTTATTTGCTAATGTTATAGTTTTCACTGCAACCCTTTAAAATATATTTGAATAGCAGAAGTCACAGTGTTATCATAAATCAATATTTTACATCTTTGCATTTTCTCATGCTAATAAAAAGCTTTCTAATATTCTTTTTTCTATTATTTTCCAAGAAACTCACATATAATTTTGAACATTTTGCAGATTGCTTACTTAATTAAAGCACCTTCTATATTCCTGTCATTTTCTTAAGATTATATGGGGAGCCTCAGAAGTGCTAGACGTTCTAGCCACAGGACAATTGAGTCTCTATTTCAAATGACTTCTGTTATCCTTCCAGCACCACAATGATTGCAATAACAGGCAATTCCTGTCTAGTGCAAGTCAGTGTTAGTCCTAGGCCAAATAGTGAAATAGTTAAATTTAAATTTTATGCCTCCTTATTTCTTATGTGTGTTTTAAAATTCCTACTGGCTCCTGGGTGGTTCAGTTAAACATCTGACTCTTGATTTTTCCTCTGGTTATGATCTCGTGGTCATGAGGTTGAGCCCTGCAATAGGGCTCCGTACTGGATTCTCTCTCTCCTTCTCCCTCTGCCCTTTCCTTGTTCTCTCATTCATTCTCTCTCTCTCAAAATAAACAAACAAATAATCTACTTCTTAAACGGAGATTGTTATCACGTAGACTTTATGTATAAGGTTTAACATCATCTGTGTTTAAATATAGATGTGTCTGCCTGACTTATTTCGCTTAGCATGACACCCTCAAGGTCCATCCACTTTCCTACAAATGGCCATATTTCATTCTTTCTCATTGCCATGTAGTACTCCATTGTGTATATATACCACATCTTCATGATCCACTCATCAGGTGATGGGCATTTAGGCTTTTTCCATGTTTTGGCTATTGTTGACATTGCTGCTATGCATTGGGGTATATGTGTTCCGATGCATCAGCATTTCTGTATCTCTTGGGTAAATCCCTAGCAGGGCTATTGCTGGGTCATAAGGGAGTTCTATGGATAGTTTTTTGAGGAACCTCCACACTGTTTTCCAGAGCGGCTGCACCAGTTTACATTCCCACCAACAGTGTAGGAGGGTGCCCGTATCTCCACACCCTCGCCAGCATCTATAGTCTCCTGATTTGTTCATTTTAGCCACTCTGACTGGTGTGAG
>NC_043702.1:66607106-66658570 GCF_006229205.1 Suricata suricatta
CATGATGTGGTTTCATCTTAGCTTGGGCAAACCATACATAGTAGCAGAATATTTACTATTGAAGCTTGAAAAGATGTGAGTTCTTTGTGTGCAATATTTCATTTATGCATGTGAGAGGACTTTCTTTTTTTAATATTTTTACAATGTAGTACTTGTTTTGCTTGTTGGTGGTGTTTGCTTATTTAATACATTCTGTCAAGGACAGAAATTATATGCTATGGGAAAAAAAAACGACTGTAATATTATTTTCTTTACTTTTTTTTTCCTGTCTTTTTTTGGTGGTGGGGGTGGTTATGTTTAAATGAAGTTGCTTTTACAACACCTAAGACTTAATCATCCATTTCTTACATAAAAGGTAGCTACATTTTTGCATGGACCTCAAGTATATTGTAGTATAGAGGTGGAATTTAAGGAAAGGTATTAAGCAGGCTGTGTTGTAGCTAATGGGCAAGTAATAAATTGTATCATGTATCTTGAATGTATCATAGATAAGCTGCTATATAACAATTGCCACTTCCGATAGCTGTGAAATTAGGTGATTAACTAGTTGGTACTTAACCTTCTAATTTCTGTATAAGTCTAATTACATGAAATAGAAGTTGGGGTTTTGATTTTTTACTTTGCTTTTCTGTTTGGAGTGTCATTGTAACTACTGTACTGTAAATGATGGAAAATAATTGCATATGTTAAAAAAATAAAATGTGTTATATTCAAAAAATAAATAAATAAATATAGATGTGTCATTTGAAGTTGGTTTTTTTAATGCCAAAGCTTGCTGTAAAATAATAAAATAGATTGTATAGTGATTCAAACTATCAATTCTTCTGTTATGTCATATTTCTGAGTTTTTTTTCTCTCTCAAGTACACGTGCTTAAATGCTTGAAGTTTGCTTACATTCTCTGTGATTTAATTGTCCCGTATATAAAGTAGTGATGATAATTTTAGCCATTTTGTGGGTTGTTGTGGGGTTCAAATGAGATATTACATAATGCATGGTGTATAGTAATAGCTATTACCAGCTATGATTAGCTATTGTGATTATTTATCTCCAATGACTGTAATAATTAGCTATGAAAAGTGTTCTGTCTTTTGACTATCTATCATATGAGCTCCTCTTTTTCATCATTCACACCACCCTACGATGGTTCAGGTACTTGCAGCTTCCCAAATTAGTGCTACATAACTCTCTTCACATGAGCATGATTAAGTTCCTTCTTAATAATGTATTGTGGGATCTAGTGTATTGTGGAAACCTTAGATTTCCAAAGATGAACTAAATGCTATCCCTCAATAAACATTTGGGTTAATTAGGAAGTAAGAAAATAGGCAGAGATTTACAATTAATATGACTAAAGCAGATCAAAAAGAAAAAAAAAAGAACAAATAAACTAACCTGGTAAAATTAACAGATAGGCATGGGTGCTTGAGACACAGAGATCAGCTTGTTTAAGGACCAGAATTCTAAGACAAAAAGAATTAGAGATGCAGTTCTTTAAATTCATGAATAATAATTTAACTGGGAATTTGACTTTTTTACCCTTCAAATATTGGAACACACGTCTTGAATTGTTTCTTATCACATCTACAGTGAACTATTTGACACATTATCATGGGGTAATTGTCGCAATTATTTTTAGAACATTTTTAAACAATCCAGGCAAAGGATGAGTGATATCAGTTGAGGCACAGCATTTCGGTTGATTGCACTAAAGTGATAACACATTATATTCAAGGTGGGAAGCAGATGTCTCTACCTGATGGTGTGTCATTTATTTGACAAATCAAATTGATATCATACAACTTATTCTACTACCATGCCTAAACTATGCATAATATACTGGAATGGCCTCAGAATTTCAGTACTCTGGCAGGAAGGAGGGAGATACTGAATAAAGACCTTGATTTGTCTGATTCCAAGGAGAATATTGTATTTTTCACAATCAGTAATAACAGTGATGATGGTAATAATATATTGAATTTGTTAGTGATTCATGTGGGCTGATATTGCTCAGTTCTTGCTTTAAAGGACTTAACATTTGGAACACAATATTTTATCACCTTGTAATGCCTTTTAAGAAATTTAAATTGGTTGAACTATAAAATGTTGATGAGCATTAGGATGGAATCTTTAATTTGATCTTAAATGTTTAGGAGTTTAACCTCTAACCCTTAAGCCTAATTTTAGATTGTGTAGTCACTGGATTTTAGAGGTATTTGGGGGGAGTTATGAGATTATATTTTAAAGACAACATTTTGTATGCGAAAAATAGCTGTTTCTAGCAGAATCTATCTGGATCCATCTGTCAATACCATTTTTTCTAGGTGCTTTGCTTCTGAAAACAGTAATAGGTAAAATAATTTTTAAAAGATGAAAATATTGTGTTAATGGATTTCAACCAGTATTTTTAAAAATCATCTGTAAGCACTTTTTGAGCATTTCCAAGTAGTTTAAATATTTATTATATATAATATTTATACTTTACATATATTTATTAAATATAATATTTTTTCAGTTAACTCATTAATGATATACAACTAGCAAAATTCTTATTATATATATCCTACAGAAAAAAATCAGATATTTACACTAGACTATAAATAAAATCTAAACCAATGGAATGAGAATGTCCTAATATTTATATTTGACAATATTCAAAATAGCCTTCTTTTTTCTCATTCCCAAAAGCCTCCTTTAGGACCATTCCCTTCTGGCAGTATCCTTAGTAACAGTTCATTGACTGTATTATAATAGTCCTGAAGTTCCAGGAGTGCAATATACTTGCCTTTCCTCATTAATGGAGCACCTGACTATGTGAAACTCTACTGGTCTAGTTGGTTACGAAACCATTGCTCTGGTACATAGGCCAAACACAAGAAATTATTTTATTATGAAAGCACAACCCCTAAGCCTTAAAGAGAGCAACGAATATTTAACTATTTTAATAAGCCAAAACTCTGATTTTGAAGACACCAAAACAGATTTGTTGTATGGTGTTCATCCAGGAAAAAAAAAATCTAACTGAATGAGCAACAATCTTCCAATTTGTTAAAAGCCCTTGACAGACTCAAAAAAGGAACAGATTCTTAAATGTTAAGGAAAAAACTGAGAGCAACAGCTTTTAAACCTCTGACACAACCACTAAGAAACAGATTCTGTTAGCTTCAAAGAAGTTGGAAGGGATCTTTATTTTTCAAATATGCTGACAGTCAGAAAGTAATGGATTTTTAAAAAGAAGAGACTCGTTGCAAACATTTACATTTTTTACATGTAGAATTCTGGAGTAGTTGTCTACAAGAGCAAGGATGGCAGTTTTGTCATATTTAATTCAGCCCTCTTTCCTTTCTCACACACACCAAAAATAAGTATTTCAGATCATGATCGTTATAGAGTAGGAACTTTCCCACTGAAAGGAAAGCAGAGAAACGGGCCAACAGGATTTTTCTGACGTCTGTGCAAGGTCATCAGCTTGTGGAATTAACGGGGATTCAGGATTCAGAATAGCACCTCACAGCTTCACAGCAAAATTGTAAATGGATGAAAAGTGTTTGCTTTTGGTCTTTCCCTTACAGTAATATTTGAAATATCTTCCTTTTCCTATTGGTTGAGACCTTGGAAAGGTGTACCCCATCATGCCCCTGCCCCAAACTCACCACTCACTTCCCATTTACAACATCACAACCCATGTCCCAGTGGGGAGGGGTGAGGTGGGGGGAGAGTCAGTTTTAACTTTGGCTATATTTGTGTATTCATTGGGAACTCTCAAAAAATTTTTTTGAAAAGAAAGGAAATATGTGATGATTTATTGAACTTACCGTTCTTTCGACCACCCCTGGAATCATACCACAGAAGCAAGTGTCAAGTTGAAAACCTGGTCATAGCTACAAGGTATCACTGTTGGTTTGATTTTTCTGGGGGGAAAAATCTACCTTTTCTTAGTTTCCTAGGCCATGTTGTTTGTCTTTCTTTCTTTTCTGTGTCACTTACATACTTACGAAAAATGGGCAGTGGAAGGCAGTATGTGGGGGCGGGAGGCGGGGGACATGCACTTCTGGAGATATAGAACTTGAATGGCTCTTTCTGTGCTGTTCAAAGTGAAGACTCACTTTATTTTCAACATTATGAGAAGAAGCGGTCACCAGGAACAGGAGAGACCACTTTTTAGAGGTGATTATTGGCTGTCCATTTGTCAGTTACTAAGTTAAAAGCAAATAAAAAAGAGGTTCTCAGATCTCAAGCAAATCACAAATGTAACAGATCAAAACACATATAAATGTTTGAAAAATGATTGAATATGAAATAAAGACAAGAATCCATCCCTTAGGAATATTACTGAATAAGAAATAAGAATAATAAATTACAAAATGCATAACTGATACAGTTCCACCATGTTTTGACAAAACAAATTTGGGAGGAAATAAGGATAAGATGTTTAAAGTTGTTTAAAACTGCAACTATGGCAACCATCAGTTTGTTCTCTGGATTTACAGCCAAAAGAAAGGGAGGTGGGGAGATGGGTAAATGGGTAAATGGGGGAGGGAGATAGAGATTCGTGTTATGGAATGAGTAAGTCAGCACAGGAATTATAGCCGTGGTACTGTGTTTTATGGTGACAGATGGTGGCTCACTTGCAGCGAAGGTAGCACTGACTTAAAGAGATGTTGGATCACTGCGTTGTCCACCTGAAATTGATATAACATTGAGCGCTACTCAAACCACAAAGACGAAAACTGTAGATATGCTTGGCCCAGGAAAATATATTCCTGCCCAGTAACTATTTCAGAATTAAATTCACTCTAGCATAAAACATAAACTTGAGAATATAATACTTAACAGGTACGGAAGAGTAATTAGCATTTAAAGGATATCTGAAATGCACCAAATGTTTGAGATGCATTTTCTCCCTTAACCTTTACAACAACCCTGTGAATTGTGTCTTATGGTTTCCATTTTATAGATGAAGAAATTGAAGCTTCTGGAGATAAAGTAGGTTCTCCCTAAGTGAATACAAAACCTGGAAATGAAACACAGGTCTGTCTGACTTGAAGCAAGTGCTCATTCTAATATCCAATTCTTTGAGTTTTCCTCAAATGCAACTGATTCTTAAGACTCTCTAATTTTGAGCTATTATAAAAAGAAATGGGAGTCGTATTAAGTATGAAGTTTTTTTTTGAGAAACTATGGCATATTAATAATAAGCCTTGGAAAGATAAAATTATGCAATGGTAGTGAAAAAGAGGTAGATTATAGTTATCCTATGAAAACTTACATTCACTGATCCAGAGAAAAAGCCGAACAAATAATTATAAGGGAGATTTAGTGCCCACAAGTTGGCATGGCTTTCTATCCATAATCCTAAGTGCTAGAGTACATATTGTTTTCAGACAGAGGCATTAATTTAATAGGATAAAACACTCTTTCACTGATATCTATTCATATGTATAAATATCATCCTGTAGCAGTTAAATGTTTTATGGGTCTGATGTAAAAACAGAAGAGTAACAGGCTCAAGAGTTGAGGAGAGGGAATTAGGGAAAAACTGAACAAGAGGCTGTGGTTTTCAGTCCACCTGTCCCAGTTCACCTGTTTGTGAGCTTTGCTCCCCATTTGTAAGGGCTGTGAACACTTTGAGTAATGAGGTGGCATTAATCCTAGGAAACCTAAAATCTCAAACTCAAACAATTGACAGCCTACCTTGGAAAAAGCAATATTCTTATTTTTCATGTCCAGAGATTGAGACATAAATAATACGAAGTTGTTTTTCATAGGTAGAAAGAGATATGAGATTTAAAGTACAAGTGACAGGAATATAAGAGGAAGCACCACAAGGTACACTAAAGCTAGTTTTCCACTCATTAAATCTCTTGGGCAATAGATTGAAAATTAGTTATTACTATTTTTTAATGTTTACTTATTTTGAGAGAGAGAGAGAGAGAGAGAGAGAGAGAGAGAGACCTGAGCAGATTCTGCACCGTTAACATGAAGCCCAACATGAGGCTCAAACACACGAATCATGAGATTATGTTCTGAGCTGAAAACCAAGAGTCCAATGCTTAGCCAATTGAGCCACCCAGGTGCCCCAGATCATTATTATTTTTAGTTTTTAACATCTTATTATAAAGTAAAGCACAGATGCAGAAAATCACACAAATGCATAGTGTTATGAGTTGTTATAAGACAGATATTCTTCTCTCCAACAAGAAATATATCTTCTACCCCAGAAGTCTTTTCCATGTCTTGTATCAATATCACCTCCCTCCCTTCCTTATGCACTAAGTAACAATTATCCTAATCTTAATTCCTAGAATTTCTTTTTAGATTTATCATTCAAGTATATATCTATAGCACACATAGTTTTTTAGCCTTGCCTATCTCTTTTCGGTTTAAAGTGTGTTCCAATCTATAGGCTTTTCCTCTGGCCCTCACATTTTCTTATATTTATTGATATTAGTTCCCAGGAAATTTGACCTGTAGCATTCTTGCAGTCTGCATTTTGCTGATTGCATGCTCGTGGCATAGTGCTACATGATTCTCTGACCTTTGTATTTCCTGTAAGTTGGCAGATAGATTCAGAGACTGAATTAGACTTTGCTCCATCCCTTTGGCAAGACTATCAGTGGTGGTATATTCTTTCCTCAAGAGTCACATAAAATCTGGTTGCCTGTTTATTTGGAATATTAACAGTCATTGATGCACAGTGCCTAGATCCATTAATTCATTGGCAATTACATACTTCTGGCATTTCTTTTTCATTTATTAATTGAAATAGTTTTCTAAAGAGACATTTTCCCCATGTTCTACTAGTTAGCCAGTGGCACAGTTCATATAGAAAAAATTAGCTGAATGGAAAGAATGGACTAAACTTTGATTTCTTCCATTTATTTACCACTTTTCAACATAAAATTCATTGGTTTCCTATCATCTTCCAAAAGCCGATTAGATTGAGGCCCTGGGAGGGTCAGTCGATTAAGTGTCCAACTTTGGCTCAGGTCATGATCTCACAGTTCATGAGTTTGAGCCCCAATTCCGTGCTGACAGCTCAGAGCCTGGAGCCTGCTTCACATTCTGTGTCTCCCACTTTCTCTCAGCCCATCCCCAACTCGTCCTCTCTTGCTCTCTCTCTGTCTCTCAAAAATAAATATTAAGCTTAAAAAGCCAATTAGATTTTTAAAATACAGTTATAAGCTTATAAATATGAACATATTTGAAGAGTTTCAATCAATTGAAATTGTTATTCTTTTTGAAGCTCAAATATTCCCATTTTTGGGAAAGGAGTATTTCTACCTCCGTTCCTGTGCCCTTCTGACATGACACTGGTAGTAGTTGCTTGCTTCTTCAATATCTGTTGTGCCACGACTTTTAAGTCTTATTTGTACCGTTTCTGCCCAGACCTGGAATCAGACTTCTCGTGAAGAAGTACTGGCTTCTTTTTGGTTTCTGTTGTGGGAAAGAGGATTTTAAAGCCATATGTTGGGCAAAGAATGCTCACTTTTGGTGCATTAATCTTCCAGACTTCTTCAGTAGATAGCATTAGAAAAAATATTTTTAAAAGTAAAATGCCATATGAACTTTTATGGACACTTCCCATTCATATCAGGACTCTGGGACTTATTGTAATTACTTATTCTTTAGCCTTTTTTGTATATTCCACATTAAAATTCTAGTAGTAAAGACTCAGGGGATAATAGAACTAAAAAAGAAACCTATAATTATTTATTGAATACCATACTGTACATGTAATAGACTCAGAATAATAGTATTGCATATATAATGTCTAGGTATATATTACTATAATTTTAAAATTATAAACATTTAGGGCAACTATATAGCTCCATCAGTTAAGCATCCAACTCTTGATTTCAGCTCACTTCATGATCTCATGATTCATGGGTTCGAGCCCTGCTTCAGGCTTCATGCCAACAGTGTGGAACCTGCTTGGGATACTCTCTCCCCCTTTCTCTGTGCCCCTCCCTACTTACTTTCTGTCTCTCAAAATACATAACTAAGTTTTTAAAAAAATAATAAAATAAAATAATAAACATTTGTAAAATAATAAACATTTATAAAATATTTTAACATATCATTTTCCCTTCTTTTCAGTTAATCTTATATTTATACTACATAAATATGTAGCCCTTCTTCCTCATTTTCACTCATATTTAGTCTTACTTCCACAAGTAATTGTATGCTTAATTATCTCCTTAGTCCTCATCTCTTTGCCTCCTGTGGTCATTTGACTTATTTCAAGGTCATTCTCTTGTAGATTTCTCAAGAAGAGCTTATGTAAACAATATTCCTTTGTAAGAAATTTGTCTTTCAAAACTCTAAGGAAAAAGTAGGGTTGAGATAGTTTTTCTAAACACATATAGCCCTCCTTTTTGTTCTTGTTGTTTTCTTGTAGTGATACAAAAAAATCGGTGGCTTGTTTTCCATTATCTCCTGGAGCTGTTTCTCTCACCTGCTTTTACATGGACCTTCTTTCTGCTTAATTTCTTTTTGTCAATGACTCCTCTAGTTTTGACTCTGCTCCCATAGTTTTCTTCCTAGAGTGGGACTCTGGAATGTCAGTGTTCAGAGATAGCCTAGACTGTGGCAGTCCCTTGTGTTCTGGAGACATATCCAGCTTCGATCTCTTAAACTCATTGACTGTTGGGCTAAGCAAAATCACTTTGATGTTTTGACTGCTGTTTTCAAGGTGGCCCACTGTGCTTTCCAGTAAAAAGCTCCTGACTATTTTGGGTTTCTCAAGATCATCAGAGATCCCATTAATTCCTTCTACTTATTCCACAAAGATCCAAGTAACACATAGCTAGTATCTGGTAGTGGTTTGTCCTCAGAAGCTTGTACTTAAGGGTTCATGGGAAGATTTTATCAGCTAATTTTGTTATAAATATTGTCCATAGGTTCTTGGTTTTGCTATTTTTTAAGTCTTTTTTTAACATTTATTTATTTTTGAGAACGCACAAGGAGGGGAGGGGCAGAGAGGGGGGAAAGAAGATCTAAAGTGGGCTTTGCATTGAGCTGAAGTCAGACACTCAACCGACTGAGCCACCCAGGTGCTCTTGAAAGTCTATGTTTGTTGACATTCAGACAAATTGATGTCATCTTCATCTTCACAAATCCAGTAACTGGTTGTTATTTAACACGTATAATGGTACTGCAGTTAATTAAAGAAAATTAATAGACTTACATAAATAACAGGCAATAGGATCACAAGTTTTTCATTAGAAAAACATGAAACTTTAGTCCTTCAAATATCACTAGTATCCAAAACACTGCAAAGTAAGGATGTCTATATTTAGTAAAAATCTTCACTCTTATATATATACACATATATTTGTGTGTGCATGCAAGTGTGTGTTTACACATATATACATACATATATATGTATATTTTACTCTCAGCAGTCTGGGAATTGTACTCTAGGAATCTCTTGGCTGCAAGGAGTGTTTCTACTTCCGGACCTCCTCTTAGTTATTTTATCCTCCATTCCTGGGAAGGAAATTTCAGGAAAGAGCAAGAACCCATAACACACCCTCTGATTATGCATCTCATTCCCAGGCTATAACATCAGATTCCCAGGTGAGAAGCTTAAGAATCATAAGAGCTCTGAATCCCTGTTTTTGTACTAAGTACACACACACACACACACACACACACACACACAGATACACATATTCCATATAGTTCTCTGAGTGGTCTGAACTCCAAAGATCTATACATTCTCATTGCCTTTCTGCCTGAACAAAAATAAGTGTAGAAAACTGAACTACCAAGATGGAGAAAGAAATCTGATATGTCCATGACTTATCATAGATACCTTTCTCAATGACATCAGATATCTTTTCAGCACCATTTGTAAAAGCCCAGCCTCCAACTCACTATTTCCCAAGTTCTGACATGCTAATGAACGTTTTCTATAATGCACTCTGTAAATTATTGAAAGATAAGAGAATTAAAATGTAAGTGATTAATTATAGTTCCTCAAATGTTTTCAGAGTGAGAGTATATATCATTAAAATAAGTAGATAGTTGTTAATGGCTAGACTTTATACTTGTATAACATCTTCCTTTAAGGGACCTTGAAAATATTTTCTTATTAATCCTCACTGGCTTTTTAAAAATTAAATTATGAAATCACTGCACCATTGAAAATTAGAACTAATGGAATAATCTTTCTTCTACCCATAATATCTTAATTGACTCCTTATTATCTGTGATATCCTCTGAGATAACAGCCAGCCTTTCTTTTTCTATATTTATTAACATGAAAAAGGTTTAGTATTTGTGTTCAGATTATATTGCCACATATACTTCAGCAATTTGGAAATTGACATTTTTTTTCACTTTACTCATTACATCAGAAATGTCATCTTCCTTTATATGGCCTTTGTGTCTGTTTTCTCAGCCACATGCTCAACAGTCTCCTACCTCTCAGCCAATTTTTCTATCAAGAGGTGTATTGTGGATACCCCCAAGCACCATGTAGCCTTCTACTTCCTGCAGTCAGTGACGATTCTTGTCCTTAACTGTTCTGATTGGCAGTTGGATGTATGTGTTCATGGCATACCACATTGCACATTGAAAATGACCTTCCAGTGACCTGGTGCTGTTTAAACATGGAATAATTCTTCAGTGTTGCCTTACTTATTTTTAATACTTCCCAATATATGACATTCTTCTGGTGTGTGATTAGAACTGATCCAAAGGAAAAGAAACACAAATTGCATGCTATAGTTGAAAATTGTTGGGGCATCTGGGTGACTCGGTAGTGTTTGCGTCCAACTTTTGACTTCAGTTCAGGTGATGATTTCACAGTTCATGGGACCGGGTCCCAAACTGGGCTCTACACTGATAATGTGGAGCCTGCTTGGGACTCTGTCTCTCCTTCTCTGCCCCTTCCTCCAAAAGTAAATAAATAATCCTTAAAAAAAAAGAAAGAAAATTACTGATTTAACCCTATCATATTCCCTTTCAAAATTTAGTCACCTCCCTTTTTTTTCTAATTCTTATTTATCTTTAAGCTCTTTTCAGGTGTTACAGAAGAATGTGTGTTGAATGTGGTCATTTTTGATGGTCAGTTTACTCAAAACTTCCTTTAAAATGAAGAATCAGTGTTAATTAGGCTGAAGGACCCTGAGATGTGTTTTTCAATGAGCAATTTACACAAGTAAATGATCAGATGGTCCATGTAAACTATTTAGAGTCCCTTTCTCCAAATCATCTTTTTCTTACTTATTTAGCATACGTGTATATGGACAATATGGCATTTGTACCTATGTAGATAAAAATCTAAATCCTATCATTTACAAATTAAATAAATAATCATGTAAATTCTCTTTCATTTATTTATTTCATTTTTTTTACTCTGAATTACTTAAAAGTTTTATTTGAATCTCTGGTACATTCTTAATATCTGTCACAGTCACACTTTCTTTTGCTAGATTACTTGCACTGTGGTGGCTACCTTACAATGTTTATTTTTACAGAACAACTTTTTTTTTTTTTTTTTTTTGCCAGGTAAGTATCATCAGAATTTGGAGGTAGAATGACTTCTCTGGAAACCATAGGGACCAATACAGACTGAGGGTTTAAACTGGATTACAATTATTTTGGAAGTGGCTTCCAAATTCTCCCGTATGGCCCCTAATTCTTCAACAACACTTGTTTTCTTTGCCAGTGGTTGAAAATGAAGCCCAAATATGAACTTTTCTCAATCCTTACCACCTGAACTCAAGTACTGCTTTTGTCCTTAATGGTGTTATACAAGCATATACTCTAAAATATCAATAGAGATAAAATCTAATTATCTAGAGACTCCCTTGTACTTGCTGGACCTGTCAATTAAAAAAAATGAAGCAGAAAACAATCTGTTCTTGACTTCACACAATCTTTTCAAAATTTGGTATACTATATTTTTGTTAAAGTATTCAAACCGGGAACACCTAAATGGCTCATTTAGTTGAGTGCCCAACTCTTGATTTGGACTCAGGTCATGATCCTAAGGTCATGGGATCGAGACCTACATTGGGCTCCACAATGAGCATGGAGCCTGCTTCAGATTCTCTCTCTCTTTCCCCCGCTCTGCTCACACACATTCTCATATATATATGTATATATATATATATATATATATATATACATACATATACATATATATATATTCAATACTATATATATGTGTGTGTGTATATATATATAGTACTCAATACATATATATATACACATACATATATATATGGTACTCAAACCCATTAACTGACATTACAGATACAAAACTGTGTGATTGTGTGTGTAGGGGGCAGGTGGGTGTGCTTGTGAATGAGTATGTGTACATTAGGGAATTTTGTTTAAAGAAGTTTGACATAGATGCTAAGACTCAAAATTTAGTGTAGCTATGGTATAACTTTCATTATGAAATCTGATGTTGCTCACATCAACATTAATTTTCCACAGATAATGCCAATGTCATGGTTTTAACTATAAGTAGATGTGAGCTTTCATATTTGCAGAGTTAAACATAATTGGTCATGTCATGATTCCAATAGATCAACCATAGTAGAAATCATAGGAGGGGAATGTGAGGTTTTTCTTTCAAGCTATAAAGAATGCTATGCAGTCTTTTTTAAAAAAATGTATAATGTTTATTTATTTTTGAGAGAGGGAGAGAGAGAGAGAGAGAGAGAAAGCATGAACAGGGGAAGGGGTAGAAAGAGAGGGAGACACAGAATCCAAAGCAGGCTCTACACTCCAAGCTGTCAGCACAAAGCCTGATGCAGGGCTCAAACCCATGAACCTCAAGATCATGACCTGAACTGAAGTTCGAAGCTCAACTGATTGAGCCACCCAGGCTCCCTAAGAGTATTATGCAGTCTTTACAACCTCAGGGGCATTAGTGTTTGACATCATCCACAAGGGCCAAAATTGTTTCATATATTTTAAATGGCTGATATTGTGTTTTAATTAATTAATATAAAAAGTCACAGACTAGTGGCATTTGAGTTGAAAAAAATATACGATTTTCAGTTAAAATAAAAGATACTTTTCAAGTCAGTTGTCAAATTGTACTAGTAGTCTCAGTTTACACTTCAGTTGAAGAATGGGTGAAGAAAATGAAAAACCAAAGAATAGTTTTAGCTTTCTTGCAAAGGAATTTTAAAACAGGCCTCACACACATATGGAAAATGCAACCTTCTAGTCTGTTGTTTTCCCACGTAGCTATGCCTACTAATCATAATACTCCTGAATTGCTAAGCTGGACTGACTCTATCTATAAAGAGTTTCAGATAAAATACTTAATATTTTCTGCGTAATTCACCATTTTTAAGAGTTTGCTATGGTAAAAAGTTATGGGAAAATGAGTTAGTGAGAATCATGCATTTAAACCTTGCAGAGATGAGACCAGGATTCTTCCTTTACCTGCTGACCAGTGTGCCTCTTGATCTCCTTGAAATTGATCTTAGAGATAAAAATTCACTCAAAGTATGGTCTCCACTGGTTCGAGAAAAAATAACAACTGGCCTAGAAGGTCACCAAACAGCATATACAACTTAAAAATAAATGACAACGGTCTAGGAAGTAAATTACTAACAATGGTCCTAGAAAAATAAAATAATTTAAAATAATTCTGAGGTAGCATTCACTTCATCTTTTCTGTGAATTTGAACATATCAAACTGCTTTTTATGATAGCTAAGAGGTATTTGAATTTATTCTTAAATCTGATCAATAAAGAGATTTTAAATTTATTGGTGTGGTTTTGGTATCGTTTGATTTTGAAATCCATCTTTATCATTCATGGGTGGAAATACTACTACTGAGTGAAGTTTATGACCAGGAAGCAAGAAAATCTCTATCTCCATTAACAATCAGAAGCAGGAGCAGCAATGGTTGAAACTGACCTGATATCCACCTAACTGGACAGTGCAAAAAACCAACCAGCAAATTCTACCAAATGGTTAGTGCTGAAGATGAATAAGCAATAGGCTTCCTCAGTGGAAATAGAAAGTGAACTTGCCTATGAATGTTTCTTCTCCTTAAAAGAAAGTGTGGTTAAAATGCCAATTTGAGATAAGTAATATTGACAGAATTCTTTCATTGAAAGATGGGAATTTTCTTCCCCCCTCCTGTTGAATTGTGTAAAAAAAAAAAAAGTCCTAAAAGGTAGAGCATTCATTGAGCAACTCATATTCTTTATACTTTATATCTTTATACTTCTCAGATATTTGTACTTGAAAGAAAGGTATGTGAAAACCCTAGAAACTATTTAGTTTTAGATTAAACAGTGCATGCCACAATCCTGATGGGTAAACACAACTGCTTCCTTTGCTTGAGTCAGTAAGGCCCTAAAGGCACTAAATACATCTTAATAGGAAACAATACAAGCAGACTTAAGTGAACCTTGCATATCATAATCCTTGAATTTAATTTACTTATACTAGGCAACAGGTTTGTCTTTTCAGGAGAAAAAAATATGCTTTTATGATTCCTTTGTTACTAAATAAGTGAGAGGCCTAAATAACCATGATAATTAAATCTAATGCAATAATTATTAGTATCTTATTTAGTATCACAAGAGTACAATAATAGGTACTGTTTATGTAAAATGAACTATGTGCTTGACACTGACTTTGGAAGTTGAGAACAGTATTGCATACTGCATTACTCAGGCTTACAGCAAATTTGGAAAAATGGCGGGTGATATACCCATTATATAGGTAAGAAAACAGTCTCAAAAGTTATACAGCTAATAAGTGGCAGAAAGGGATTCATTCCAGATCTTTCTAACTCCATCTCTGGGCTTTTGGCCTTATAGCAGCTTATAAAAACTCTGGGACCCAAGACATCTACAGCCTCTGTGATTAACAACACAGCATGTAGTGTAGACAGCAGACACCAAAAAGGAAAAACAGAAAAAAATACCTAAGTCATGATTAAAGTACCTAACAGCAAAAGGATGAGTTGCACTGGATTGCTTGATAAGCCATAAATCCATCATTGGAAAATTGTGAATTCACTTTAAATTAAATGTCCTAAAGAGAGCTAACTTTATATTCCTAATATGAAATAGTAGCTTGGCAGGAACTAGAAATTTCCTAATTGCCTAATCAGTTTTTATTTCATTATGAAACTTTTATTGGTCCTACATATTATAAACTATCACTAGTAATTTTTAAAAATTGTTCCCCTACATGGTGAAATATGGTTTAGTTAAAAACTTCTTGATGAAATCCTTGATAAAACTAACTCAATTGTACACACAAGTAGTTTTTACAAGTAGTTTTTATTTACTAGAAAGTTTCTTGGGATACTTTCCTTAAAAAAAAAATGAAACAGGAAACAATCTTGTCTTCACACAATCTTCTAATAAAAAATCAGTCTGATGATTACAATGCACAAAAAAACTTGAATTTTAAATTAACATATTCTTTGTTCTGCTTCATGATTCAGCCTTCAAAATTGTGGGTCCTCACTAGGGATGTGTTAGTAAATGTTTAACAGGTGACCTACTGCAGGGGAAGGGAGTTCTGACTTGTATTCTTTGACAATTTTGTGGTAAATACTTCAGTGTTGGGTTGATCTAAAGCTACCAGTGTGAAATCTCTGAAGGTAGAGCTGTGAAGAAATGTGCACTAATACACATTGTAAAGTGTTTTTATCATACAGTAGATACAACAGCATAAATAACTTCAAGAATACAGATAGTAATAAAATGTTATAAAATAATTAGAAAATAAGAGTTTTGTATATTTGTTAACTTTGTTATTTTTTTATTAAAAAGTTTTTGTTTATTTATTTTCGAGGGAGAGAGTGTGCGAGTAGAGAATGGGCAGAGGGAGAAGGAAACGGGCAGAGGCTTCAGGCTCTGAGCTGTCAGCACAGAGTCCAATGAGGGGCTCAAACTCATGAACCATGAGATCATGACTTAAGCCAAAGTCAGATGATTAACCAACCTAGCCACCCAGGTGCCCCTGGGGGAATCTCATCTTAACCTCTGGGCCATATCTTTATCAAATGGAAAATTCCTTTTTTCTTTTTTAAGTTATTTATTTATTCTGAGAGAGAGAGAAAGCACAAGTGGGGGATGGTCAGTGGTATAGAGAGAGAATCCCAAGCAGGCCAGCGCAGAGCCCAATATGGGCTAAAATTGGACACTCAACCGGCTGAGCCACCCAGGTGCTCCTGTTAACTTCATTTTTAAAATGATTTGTTTGTTAATTGATGCAGTTTAATTTTTAATAATAGCTGTGTTTAACTGTTGTGTCACAAAAGTCCTGAAAATATCACTTCTTGGGAGTCATTATGAACGGTGAGGCAGTATCAGTCTGCTCTAGCAGGTCACTGGTACTAGGCACATAATTTCCTCCATAACTACATAGCAACACAAAGCATCAAGGTTTTGAAAATGGAAAATGGATGATGTAGATAGTACTGTCTAGAAAATAGTTCAAAGTTAATCAAGGTCAATTTCAAGGCTGAGGTTGTTACCAGCTATATTCTTCCTAATGGACATTTTCATTATTGGGTAAAGATAACTGGACACTACTTTTTTGGCTTCTTCTGACTTGAGATGACCTTGATAGGTCTAGACAAGGAATTTTGGGGACAGCTAATTACCACGACTCCTGTGTTAGAAAGACTTTCTTCTGGAAGAACAAACTAATAAGCAAACAAACAAAAACAACTTTCCCATCCTGAACATGGGCTTTTCATGGGATCTGGAGGATTGCAATGAATAGAAAATTACTCATTTTTAATGAAGCAATTGTTGAAACTTCATCCGAGACTGCTTGTATGCCAGGCAGACTGGACACCCTCAAGAATTTGTACTGGCCTAGGCCGGTTTGTAAAACTGATTTGGACCTCTAAGGCATGGGCACTTTGTTGAAAGGGAGGCATATGGAAGAAAATATGATATTACAGAAGGAACTTCAAGAAACATTTCAACGGAGAAAATCAGATTGTTCTTTTATGGCATGCAACTTTGTTCTGATGTGTAGATAAACTTTTTCCAGACCTTTTAAGGCCTGAACTGATTTTGATCTCTTATAGAGTGAGATTTGCAGAATACAACTCACATTGTCTCCCTGGGTACCTTTTAAGACAAAACTATGATAAACATTTACAGCTTAATTAGCCAAGGTTGGTAATATTATTTCTGGCAATGAAATAGTTTGCACTCAGTAATCATGGCTAATAAAAATTATTGTTTTATTTAAGAGATTATATTAGCAAAAACTCAAGATTAAAAACTAACTGGTATATTCACTTCTCTGGTTGACTGAGAGGTTAACTATCTTGAATAATTTATTTGTCTAACCCTGGCTAAAGAAAGAAGCAAACGTGTCTTTATGTTTGGGTTTTGATATTAGGATATTGCTTTTAATGTTTAAGTGCTTAACTTTTTTGCTATAGAAGAGGAGTATATACAGAGCGACGGCAAAATCCTGTAAGACCGTTTGTCTATCAGAAAGTCAAGTCTTTGCCCTACCCTATGGTAAACTGATTTAAATATTATGATGAATGCACTTTCCTACTTTATGCCTCATTCTTCTTGACCTGGTTGGCTTCTTCCATTAAAACTAGCTTAAGGTCTGAGCAGTGATGTCAGAGAACCACTGTTAAACTGAGGTGTTTATTCTCACTGGAGTCAGATTATCAATCACCTGATTAGGAAAAGAAAGGGCTAAAAATTCAGTAAGCTCTCTTCTCATTTTAGGACATCTGTGGTATCATTTTGTTCTGCGTTGTTTTTTCTTCCCTGGCTGGATGAGTTATGATGAGTCATTGTTAAGGTTTGAGTAAATCAATATGTTTTCATGTCTTATCTTTCTCTTTCCCTTGGTTTTTTGTTTGCTCCTTTCTTTCTGTGCTATGGGCCAGGCCCTGGCACAATTCCCTCTGAGTGACTCCAATAGCATCTCATGGGCACCTCTAACTGGCCACTCTGGCGTCACCTTACTTGTCCTAGTACACTTGTAGTAGCCCCTCCCACCAGGCCCTTCTAGCACTGCCCCCCTACATTTGCTTCTATTTTCTTGCCAAATAATGTTTCTACCTTGGAACTCTACCAGTCTCAGAGTACCAGCTCAGTTTTAGATGCATCACAGAACCATTCCCTATAACTCCAGCATTTCCTTCTGGCCACCCATGCCCACCCACCCCTTACTATACATTCTACCTCCAGAATATATTCAGTTGGCCTTCTGTTTTATGCTATTTTATACTATACCAGTCTTCTAATTGTGCATGTATCTCCTAAATGAGATGCTAGCATTTCTGGAAGTATTATCCTCAAACAAATTTTTATACTGATTATAGTGCTTAACAATTTTCCAGGTACACAGCAAGTGCTAAAAACTTACCTGTTGACCAGAAAGCACATTGATTGAATTAGAGAAATTAAATGAATTTAGACATGCAGGAAAGGTCCTTTTATTCTAGGAAATTATATATCTGTTTCTTAATGTCACTTCATGTCTCTTATTAGAAATGTCTTCACTGTCTCACATATCTAGTGTATTTGAAAGCTTGGGATATTCTCAGTGAGCCATAGGAGGTCAAATTAAGGATGAATTTAGGTGTTCAAATAAAAAATAAAATCTAAGGGAGAAAATACTTGTAAAGGGTAAATTGTCAAAATTACATATTAGAATATGTTGACTGAATGTTTAAAAATCATTGTTGACAAGATTAACAGAAAGGCACCAGGTTAGGAACAGAAGAACAAGATACAGAGTGAACTTTGTCTTTTACCATTTAGGTTACTTTGAATAAGCCACCTAATGTTCCATCATTAATACTTTCATCTCAAAAATAAGGAAGTTATAGTTGATGAATCCAAAGGCTATTTTCAGCTTTACAATACCATAATTCCTACATGAGAAAACTTTTCTAAATGAGGAATTTTGACTTGGAGATTTAAAATATCAAATTATTTTTTAAATATCTGCCTACCAGAATAGAAAATTGTATGCTTTGTGTGAATATCAAATGGTGTACATACATGAACTAATATTCCAGTTTGCTTTACAGAGGTGGATGTCAATCTCTACATGCTAAAATCCGGTATGTCTCTCAGTACATAAATAGACATCATCACCTTGCCGTGCCCTGCAAGAAAGAGTTCTGGGGCATTCAACAGCAAAATCATTTCTGTATTACACTTTTCTCTTACCACAGTGCTTAAAGTTTTACCCGTGTACTTCAACACTTTCTATTTCAATATCATCTCTCTTCTATGCCTATTTTTTGATCCATACCCTTGAGAGGAGGAAGGTGAAAAAAAATCTATACTTTCATGTATTAAGTGAGCAAATTCAGTGCAAGACACTATGTAAGACAGGCTTGCTTAAGCTTAAATGTGTTGACTGGCAAATCATTTATTGTCTGGGTTTCATCTGAATGAAGATTCAAGGAAGTGATGGTTCAATGTGGCTCTATCTCAACTTTGCAGTATTGGTCATTGCAAAGCCAAGCAGGTCTATTAGTATAGTTTTAAACTTAGTTTCAAGGTCTGTAGGTTACAATTTAATGTCTCCTCCTAATTGCAAAAGCAATTAATTTCTCTTTATTTAAAATGGTAGACTTTGGGAAGCTCAAAGAAGAAAGTAAAAGCATATATTACCCTACCACACAGAAACAGCCATGCACAGAGAACATTTTGTCAAACATTCTTCTAGTATTTTTGTTATAATATCTATATCACTTGAAAAATAAATAAATGTCACTTCATCAACCCATAGCTGCTGCCACAAATCATGAAGTGCAGATTCACTAAACTGTGACCATGGCATATTAAACCTAAATATTTTATTACAAAAATTTTCAAATTCTTATATCTCTTTTATCCCTCTGAAGACTATGAGGCTTATTAATAAATCAGTTCTTAAAATTGTCAGGAAATGGAAAATAGCAACAGCAAGTGTTTATGCTGCTAAACATGGCCCTTTCATAATGGACTTCCTTTGCCATGTACATTACATGTATATATTGCCATTTCCAGCTCTCCATGCTTAATACAGTACCTGGTACCTTTTGGCACTTAGGTAAATATTTCCTCAATGAATGGGTACATAATGTATTGGAAGAAAGGCTGGTCTGGCTATTCCCTGTGGCTGCATAGAGTTACTGTTTGTTGCCATTGGCACTGTATTCTAAAACTTGACCCATCACTTAACAAAGTCAAAAATAGAATTTTATGATTTTACTTTTTAAAATAAATTATGGCAATAAATTCATTTCAACCAATTCTTATAAGAAAAAATTAATTTTGAAAACAAGAAAAATTAATGTCCAGTAGCAAGCAGCAAATGACAAATGGTAAAGAGCTATGGTTTTCAGAATTGCCTTTATCTCTTTTACCTTTTATTTTTAAATCCATTTTATCACATGTATTTGTATCACATCATACAGATATATCAAAGCAAATAAATAAGGACCTCTTTTTAAAGGGTAAAATCACAGTTCTGAGTTTAACTATTTTTATATTATTTAAATGTGTCTACACTTAAAACTGGTTGCAAACTCTGGCTTTTAGCTCACATGTAATTGTAAATCTAAATTTACATTGACTCCATAAAGCTACAAAACTAGGAACATTTCAATAAACAACACTAATTGATTCTTTTTGTCTCAAAAGTAACCACTTTCATAGCATGAAAAGCATTAATGTGGTGCTAACTGCTAAGGCGTGAGCGTTTAAGAAAGTAGGGAGGAACGAGTCTGCATCTTCTTTATTTTCACTTAAATTGTATAGTAAAATACACATAGAGAAAAGTGCCCAACTCATAATAGTACAGCTTTCTGAGTTATCACAAAGTAAACATATCCACATAATCATCACCCAGAGTATGAAATAGAACATTACCATCAACCTAGACACCTTCCTGTACCCTATTCCGGTCTGTGCCCAACCTTTTCCCTAAAGACCACCTGGCACTAGTTTGCGTGGATGGCATGTTTATGCTACTGCGTTCCCCCTGACTCTTCAACTTCGGTCCTCTTCTGTTTTTGAAGTACAGATATCTCTCAGTATCTGAAAGTAGAGCATTCCTATGAAACCTTTCATAAACCACCATGACCTTCAGTGAAGAAGCAATCACCATTAGTTTATATGGGAAAGTGTTCCCAGACCCAAAAATAACCTCTCTTAGGCTTTTCTGATATCTTTGGACATATCTTGCTAAGGGATTCAAAAAAAAATCGAACTACAGCACAAATGTTCACAGACACGGTTTAAAGCTGTGGCAGCTTGATGCAGAGACGCTGAGTGTATTTCTCCGGGAAGGAGCGCGGCAGGCCCGCTGTCGCTGCTCTGGGTGCAGGCTGCCTCTGGAACGGCTCACTGCAAAACAAGTGCGGAATGCTCTTACTGCCTTTTGCCTTTTTCGATAAAAATGAAAATCCTTTTCAGATTTTTTTTTTTTTTTGGTTAGGGAAAACAGGTTACTAATATAGATCTTTTTGACCAAATATTTGAAAAGTAAGGGATACCTGTACTGTGAGACTTCTGTTTTTATAGCACTTTGTGACATCATTTAGCTTTTTATTTTGACACAAATTTATTATTTGTGTGTTAAGTCCACATTTTCCTCATTAATAATGATAGCTAACATTGTGTGCTTCCTATGTGCTGGACATTCTACTGAGTGGTTAACTTGAAATACACTTATTTAGTCTTCAAATAAGATGACAAAATGGGTTTATTGTTATTTTTTAAAATTTATTTTAATTTCTTTAGGTTATTATTCTCTTATTATCTTTTTATAAATGTGGAAACTGAAGCATGCAGAGAGCAAGTAATCTACCCAAGGTCAGATAGCGTGTAATTATGGTCCTAGGATTCACACCCGTATGGTTGGGCTCCAGTGTTAATGTTTTTAATTACCTAATCTGCTATGCCACTTAAAAGTTTTTTTAAATTGAAGAGATTTTCAAAAGTACCATGTGGTACCAACTTCATGAAAAACTCCAACATCCACAGAGGCGTGTGCATTGCCTGGCAGTACAGCTACAAAGTGGTAATCCACATCATCCAGCATAGATTATCACTGAAATTCAAAGTTAGTTTTAGAAAACTTTTTCAAAAAAAATTTTTGAAGCTGTCTTTGTTCCATATACAAACAAATATGTCTGTGACTCCTGTTTGAGAAAAACAGAGTATAAAAGAATGAGAAACTTAAATTATTCTTCCTTATAAATGTCAATTAACTGGAGCATAATCACATAGACTTATCTCTATACCTTGCGTGCTACAGAGTGATTCACCAAATATCAGTAAAATGAATGATTATTAAAGAAAGGTACTGCCTCTTATCATTGGATATTATTTTATAGTTTTTGGGTAATATTAGATGAGCTTCACCTGCTAAACACAAAAATGGGTTGCAAGTGTTATTATTTCTTTTGTCAATATGATCTATGATTTGGAAAGACTGTCACTGGAATATGTTACAGATGAGCTAAGCTTCAGATAAATGACCTTAGAAAGTCACTGAGAAATGCAAAGTAGATACCAATAAGGTATCTTGAGAAAGACTGTCTGCTCCTCTTTTTAATGAAAATTATTAAATTATCCAGTCTCTGGTTTTTCCCTATTGGTGTCTTCAATTGAGTACTGATAACCCTATCTCTCTAAATCAGTTTTGAGCTCTGTCCTTTGGCATGCAGCAGTGGTTCTCACGCATGACTTCAGGGATGAAATTAGGATGTCTAAGGAGCACTCCAAACTGATACGATGGTGCCAGTGTCACCAAACAGGATGGCACTCCTAGCTCCCCTCTGTTTTTAACTTTCTGTAATGGTTTTGTTAAAATTAGGTTTTTTCTGTTAATTTGTTTTAAGATCTTATTTTTCAGTAATCTGTACCTCTCATATAGGGCTCTAACTTACAACCGAGACATCAAAAGTTTCATGCTCTACTGACTGAGCTAGACAAGTGCCCCCTGTATTGATATAAAATGTGGATTTTTCTCCAGTTGACAAAATTATCCCTAGAGTTTGCTGATATTAAATACATGAAGACTTCATAGTTTACTCTAAAAGCAATGGTGTTTGAAAAAAATGGCTTCCAGTGCGGTCTTCCATTAGATAAACTTAGAAAAATGTTTACATACTTGAATCTCTTCTCTAGACAACACTTTTTAACCAGCTCATTCTAATCGATTTGGCACTTACAACCATATGTTCTTCTCTTCTTGAAACACTATCTCATCTGAACTTGACTTGGCCAGCAAGATCCTCATGACCTACCCTCTCTTGACTTTGCAATCCTCCCATTGGCCACTCTCTTTCGTGTTCTAAGCCTCAGCCATACCCTGGTCTTTAAAGTTCCCTGAATAATCCAAGCCCCCTTGCTTAGGCTTTTCACTGGAATACTCTGGGATAAGCATTTTACCTTTGCTCTCTTCTTTACTTACCTTTCTTTCATCTCTGTGTCTTAGAAACAGATACTATATGTTCATCTTCAGAAATTAAAAGCATTCAGAAATGTATAATACAGAAAGTAAAAATTTTCCCATAATCTTATAACACAAAGATATCTGTATAAGTCTCTGGGTATCTTACTTTATTGAAATTGTTCTGTATAATTAATTTAATAAACAGCAAATACTATATGTGATAAATATTGGCATGATAACCATCAGTCATGATCCACTGTGCAACCCAGGAAGAGTCACATTATCAATACAAAAATCCTCTGTGCTATGATTTTCTCTCCCAGCTTCATGGCATTTAGAAATTTACTTTTACTGAAGGATCATGACTATGACTACTAAGTATTTCTATGCCTGTTGGCATAATGGTAAACACCTACTCTTTTGTTAGCTCAATGAAGGTAAAAACACAGATGTGTTTTTTTCATTATCCCATTCCTGTAGCTAAGTAGGTGTCTGGTGGATGGATGGGAAGATGGACTGGGGGCTCGTCATGTAAATAATTACAAATTTCAATGATGTCGGCAGTGAGTTGAGCATCTGACTATTGATTTTGAATAAGGTCATGGTCCAGGGTCATGGGATCAAGCCTGCATCAAGCTCCATGCTGAGCATGGAGCCTGCTTATGATTCTTTCTCCCTCTGCTCCTCCCTTCCCCTGCTCTCTCTCAAATGAAAAAAAAAATGATGTCTAGCTGGTGTGATGGGAAAATGAAAAAGACTTGAGTTTGTCCTGTATGACATATCTACACTATGGAAATCCAACTTCTTTTATTCTTCCAGTCCTACTCACTCAAACAATGACTAGCTTGTCCAGCAACTGTATCTTCTATTTCTGTGGTCTTATATTTCTCAGACTATAGGTTGCTCTTTTCACAATGGTCCTCCCTGCCTTCTCTTTCCCTCAAAACTTTGGGACTGCTGTTACCTGAATGACATATCATTAGAGAGAGGCCCACTATGTGACCATCACTCTGCCATCCGTTCTCCTCAGAGAATATTTGCAGTACAGTTCTAGTGAACATTGCTATCTTTTCAGTTTTGAGCCTTAAAAGTGAATGAGCACAAACTACTAAGACTGTAATGTCAAATACCATACACCATTAATGTACTCAATTAGCTACATATTGCCAGTCTTTATCTAGAAAGATGCCACATTCTTTATTGGTTTTGTTTCTTAAATAGGTTTAAATATGGCATGTTTTCTACTTCTGTAAATAAAACTTTAGTTTCTGTATCTCGAATTATGTAAGATTCTGTATACTTTAAATGTTCTCAGATAAGTTTTTGAAATGAGTTTTCAAAGGCAAATTAAGTCAAATTTAGAAATATTTCAGAAGGTCATGAAAATTGAGAAGTATGGGCTATAGACATAAATAAGGCATAATACACTAATTAACACAAAATGAAACCCTGCCTTGGTTTTCACCCTGAAAGAATTAAAAACACTGTGAAGTATTTTTCATATGACTCCTGGGTTACTGAATGGATCAGAAATAAAGATAACAATATAAAGAAAAAGTTGAATGTGAGACTCAAAACATAAAAGCAAGAAAATGTAGTTTGATGTTTTTGTTCTGTATTTAACTCTGTAAAATATCCTTATATTTTAAACAACTGCTCAGAATGTTTTGGTAATTAGCACATCAGGGATGCATTAATATAAAGTGATGGTCTTAACTCTGGGAGTTTTTTAAGCTTTAGTAATCTCCTCTTCCCCAAAGTATAATATGCAAATAATTTAAATTAAAACAATATATCTCTATCATCTACCAATGCACTCTAATATATTAAATACACACAAACACATTAGCTTTAACATGCAAACCTGAAAATACTGCAATATTATTTATTGAACATTTCTCTGAGATGACTAAAGATATGGCTACATGATAACAATTCTTTCCATTCTGAGAACAATACAAACAAAATGATTGTTCTGGGAAAGTGCTGTTTCCCAGTCCTATTGTGTGGAGCTCTTCCCTTCCTTTTACATCTCAACAGCTTCTTTTATTTCTTTATTTAAAAAACATTTTTTTAACATTTGTTTATTTTTGAGAGACAGAGAGAGACAGTATGATCAGGGGAGGGGCAGAGAGAGAGAGATTGAGACACAGAATCTGAAATATGCTCCATGCTCTGAGCTGTCATCACACTGTCTTACGCGGGGCCTGAACCCACAAACTGTGAGATCATGACCTGAGCTGAAGTCAGACACTTAATCAATTGAGCCACTCAGGAGCCCCAACAGCTTCTTTTCAACTCAAAAGAACCTCTTTGTTTCTGAAAACTTGCACTGTAGGACAGTTATATGCTGTTATTGTTTCCAATTTCACACCCATGACTTATTTCAAATTTTGCCTCAGCATACATTTACAGTTCTTGAAGTCTGGGTTGAAATACATAACTGCTACACTCAAATATCCTGCAGAGGCAGCCAGTGCCTACTGCATTCACTCCAAACACTGGTCAACTGTTGAGTGAGTGTGTAATCATCATCTTCTTCATTCAACCTCAAGGCTCTAGACTTTTGTCACTCTACATTGGATAAATATTCCACATAATCCTAATATTACCCCCATCCCTAATATGCCTGCTGCCTACTAGAAAAATATGCATTACTCCAAGAACTTTGAAAGAGTTCCTTGGCTATGATTAATAGAAAATTAAGTCAGTCAACCCAAACACATGTGTCCAACGTCTGTTAACATGAAAGTGAAAGACGTCTCTCACCCTCTGCTCTAAAGCAAATTTCACACAGACAAAGCCCCCAGAATATTGTCGTTTGAGTTTGATATGTTGTGTAATGACGTCAATGGAGTCATATGCTCAGGCCACCAGTCTTGCCAGAGCATTCCAAGGGTTTTGGTAGACTTTAGACTTTCCCACTTCCCCCAGTGTGTGCACAGTTACCATGAAGAGATTGCTGTTGGAAATGGCTCTTTACTATTGCTGAAAATTTTTTATTAATTATAACTTCTTCTACCATTAGTTGAATATTGTGTTCCATCTTGTTCAGAGGTATCATCGTTCCTTAGCAATGTTCTCAATACCTCAAACTTGAGTCAAATAATGTAATTATGCTATTACTTATTGAGCTCAGTTAGTGATTGAGTACAAATGCCATATCCTCTTCTGACGAACCTCTATGTATAACCTTTTATCTTCATTAAATCAGTATTGTTAGGAGGTCCCCCGGGTGGCTCAATCGGTTAAGCATCCAACTCTTATTTTGGCTCAGGTCATGATCTCAAGATTCAGGAGTTCAAGCCCTGCATTAGGCTCCACACTGACAGTTGGGAGCCTGCTTGGGATTCTCTCTCTCCCTTTCTCTCTGCCCCTCTTCACGGCTCTCTAAACAAACAAACAAAAAAACATTAAAAGAAAAGAATGTTGTTAGGAAATTTCATAGGCTTCATTCAATCTAGAACACTGCAATCTTCCAGTATATCTATATATCTATATCTTTATCTATCAATCTATATAATTGAAAATAAATATGCTCCACATTTGTTCAGCACTTGCAGATGTATAATGATCTTTGATTTGTATGATCTTATTTTACCCTCAAGATAACTTGATTATTCAATAAATAAATGAACAGGAAAATCTAAGAAAGCACTTTATAAAGAGGATATTCAAATGGCCAATAAATGAAGAGATACCAATCAGAGCAAGAAAATTAAAACCATAAAGTGATACTACTACTTATCCGCCCGAATGGCTAAAATTAAGACAGAAAATACCAAGTATTGGTGAGAATGTGGAGCAAGTAGAACTAACTAGTGGTCTGACTATTAAATGGTATAACCAGCATGGGAAACTGGCAGTAACTACTAAACTAAGCACGTGTATACACTGGGACTCAGTAATCCCACTAAAATGCAGAATATGTTTGTCAAAAGAAATGTACAAGAATGTCCACACCAGTATTATTCATAATGATTCTGAATTGAAAACTCCACATATGCTCCTCAGGAATAGAATGGGTAAACATACTGTGATGTACTGTGGAAGATTACACAGAAATATGAAAGAACAAATGACAGCTCCCTACAACAACATGGATGGCTTTCACAAATGTAACATTGAGGGAAGGAGGCCAAGCCCAAAGGGTGTCTGTGGGGAAAGTATCTTGAACATGTTTCTGCAGTAGTGGTAACATTGTTTCTTAATCTGGGTGTTCATAACGTGAGCATGTTCAGTTTGTGAAAATTCATTAGGTGGTGCATTTATAACATACTTAAACCTCCATGTTATATATCTCCAAATAATGTTTAAAAAAAAACAACATGATGTCATTGCCAAAGTGAATATTAATTAATTAGTTAATTAATTAATGGCCAAACAATAATACATTTTCAGAGTGCATATTCCCACCCAGATCTCTACATTTTCTACTATGTAATCTGTCAGAATTTAAAGGAACCATGGATTGTAATGATCAGTCCTTTTTACTAATATTTTTACATTCAGTTAACCAAGTAGATTAGCAGAATTAAGTAAAGAGATTAAAATGCTAATTTTTTGGCATAAAGCAATATTTTAGAAAACATTTTGTACATTTATTTATATCATTTTTTTCATACCTTTAAGCAGTGGTGCCAAAGGGTTTTGTTTTTTGTTTTTTTGTTTTTTTCATGTATGATATCCTTGCGCATTCTCTAAGCATAGTTAGTTTTTCTCAAGGTAACATCAGACACAGGAGATAAGAATGTGAGGGCTATCACAGCATGGAGCCATATGTGGGAGTACAGAATAAGAAAAGTTTTATAGGAAGTTACTTTGGAAGACTTCATTTTTATTTTAATTTTAAAACGCTTGACAGTAGTAACTACTGGAGCTTTGGAAAGTCCTGTTTGCATCATTTAATTTGGGATTTCTTATCAAATTACTTCAGAAGCTCCAGGGAATGTCAGCTGTGGCAGTTCTATGTTTCCTAGACACAGAAATAAAAATTGGGGGGCGCCTGGGTGGCTCAGTCGGTTAAGCCTCCGACTTCGGCACAATTCAGATCTCACATTTGTGGGTTCGAGCCCCGCATCAGGCTCTGTGCAGACAGCTAGCTCAGAGCCTGGAGCCTGCTTCGGATTTCTGTGTCTCCTTCTCTCTCTGCCCCTCCCCATCTCATGCTCTGTCTTGCTCTGTGTCAAAAATAAATAAAACATTTAAAAAAAAAAATTGGAAGTGCCTTCCTTGCTAGTGAAAGTTCAATTTTGTACTTTCTGTGTCATCTCTTTTTTGTTGTTGTTAGATACTGTCTTATGCAACCAGGTCAATGGAAGCAGAGGAACTGGAATATTTGGCATTTCTCTTGGTTAGTTTCCTAAGTTTTATCTCTTAAGTGCTAGAATTGATCATTATTTCATAAATGGATAAGAATATGAAATATACCCATTTTGTTGTAAAATTGCTTTCTGCTTAAGTGTGACAGAGATTTGTAGGTGCCTTCAATGAGATGTCTCACTGGATTACTTAATAAACTCCATTGTTGTCTTCAACACCTAAGAACTTTTTTTAAATGTTAGTCTGCTTTCCTGTAAGTGGAACAGAGTCTTGGTGATAAGTTTTCCTACCTAAATGGAAGATAGATTTTAACTGCATCATTACTTAAGATATTCAAGCTGACATGATTTCTACTTTTAAGCACTCAAGTTAACTTAAAATTTGGAGAGTGTGTTTAGGAAAGGGCACTGGAGTTAATACAGGAAGATTAAACACTGACTTCTTATCTACGTATCTTTATGCAGCCCCTCAGATTTCCCACTGTGGAGAGTTATTGGAGACATACTTAATAGATTAATGGTATAATGGTAGTGAACAAGTATGATAATTTCAAAGAATTGATTGATATATGTCATTGATTATAACACTTTTCATACTACCCTTATAATGTCTGTCATATAAAATTTTGCTTAACTTTTTGTTTTATTTCTTAATTAAGTGATTAAGAAGTATAAAATATTTTAAGGTATATATATGTGTATACATGTATATATTATCAATAATAATAAGCCAAGTATCCACTATTTAGTTTAAGAAATAGAACATTTGAAATCTAGGGGTGACTGGGTGGCTCAGACAGTTAAGCATCCGACTTCGGATCAAGTCATGATCTCATGGTTTGTGAGTTGGAGCCCCTCATTGGGATCTGTGCTGACAGCTCAGAGCCTGGAGCCTGCTTCAGATTCTGTGTCTCCCTTTCACTGCCCCTCCCCTGCTCACACTCTGTCTCTCTCTCTCTCCAAAATAAATAAACATTAAAAAATAATTTTAAAGACCATTTGAAATCTATTTAAATATATCTCCTCCTCCTTACCATAATATTATTGTTTTTATTATTCTTATTTTCTTTAAAGTTTAATAGCGGTTTTTTATGTTTATTAGCTTTGAGAGAGAAAGAGAAAGAGAGGGTGGGGGAGGGGCAGAAGGTTAGAGACAGAGAATCCCAAGCAGACTCCACCATGTCAGCTCAGAACCCAACCCAGGGCTCTATCCTATGAACTGTGAGATCATGACCTGAGCGGGAATCAAGAGTCGAACTCTCAACTAACTGAATCAACCGGTGCCCCTATTTTCTTTAAAGTTTAAAAGAAACCAGTAAACCATACATTGTCATGTTTTTAATATTTTTTGAATTCCCTATTAGTGGAAGTGTCCTGCATGTTACTTTTAACCTGCACATTTTTTACTCAAAATTATTGTTGGGAAATTTATTTAGTGTTGATGCATGTATCACAATTCATTTATTTTATACTATTAAATGGCATACATTGTATGAATATAGTACAATCTATTTACCCAATATTGATTTATATGCATTTATCTTTTTCTAACTTTTTGCTGTTGGAAACAATTTTGCACGTTTTAATTTTAATAGATAATTCAGAATCATTATTTTTACCTACCCTACTCTAGATTAATTTTGATTTTTTTAGTCTACATAGTCATACCTTTTACTATTTTTAGAACATTCCCCAGCTACAAACTCTATAATTATTTTCTACTCATTTTTCTCCCTTATCTCCTATTGGATATCTAACTGAACATATATTACAACTTCTCACTCTCTTCTCTATAGTTCTTCATCTCTTTTTCAAACTAAATCTCTATGACTTCTAGGCTACTTTTAGTTACATTTTTCATACCCATATTTTAACTTTTTAAAATAAATTTCTGGGGCCCCTGGGTAGCTCAGTTGGTTGAGCGTCCAGCTTCGGCTCAGGTCATGATCTCATGGTTTGTGGGTCCATGCCCCATGTCAGGCTCTGTGCTGACAGCTAGCTCAAAGCCTGGAGCCTGCTTCAGATTCTGTACCTGTCTCTCTCTCTCTGACCCTCCCCTGCTTGCACTGCCGCTCTCTGTGTCTCAAAAAGAAAAAAAAAAGCATTTAAAATAAATTTCTATTTATCTACCCTAACCTCTGGTTTGAATATTACATTTTTAATTTCTGTAAAACTTTTTCTTAATTAACCATTTTAAGCTCTCTAGATTTTCATATGTATTTGTGATGCTTTCTTTCCTTTTAGTGCATAGAGAAGGAGGATAGGGAAGGGAAAAAACTAAGGACAAAGAGCAGGAGTAATTAAGCAATTACTGATCTAGCAAAGAAGATATCAGTAAAAGGAAATGAGGAAGAAACCAGGTGGGGAGTGTAATTTTCAGCTAAGTGTTCATAAAATTAAAATGAGCCTTGTCAATCCAGTTGCATTTTCTTTACCAACTATCAGGTGTAGTGGTGCATCTGTAGGTCTTTTGTAAGTAGGTAACTGAGTTAACCAGAGATGAAGTTTTATTGGGCAGTTTTGACAATGGTAGAAAGAGGTTGGATAGTTATGATGTGTACAAAGGAGTAAGTATAGTATTGGATTGTGGAATCTGCTCTAGATAAGGAAGCATTTGCCTGAAGTATGGCAGCAGATTAGGAGATTCACTGAGCTCAGAGGATTGTTGGTTTGGATGTACTAGAGAAGAATAATTGGAGGAGACGAGATGAGTTTCGGTGAGAGGGACAGCAAAACCCATATATCAAAGGAGGTGCAGACATTAGAGTGATACTAAGATCTATGAGCATGGTTTTAAGAAAAAAAATACAATAGCTGAGGTATTGGAGGTGAATGTTGAGACATAATGGACCCAAATGTCAGAGGACATTGTAGTCAGTAAAGATCAAAGTAGAGAAAAGAGCATTGTTTTCAAGGGTGAGAGGAACCAATAGGCTTAGTTTGGGATAGGTCTTTATGACAGCAGAAATCTCCCAAGGACATTGGAGAAATCAGGACGCACTTGCTGACATCAACATTAAATGATATAAAATTACTAGAAAGACAATAAAGAAGGGGCGCCTGGGTGGCTCGATTGATTAAGCCTCCAACTTCAGCTCAAGTCATGATATCATGTTTGTGGGTTTGAGCTCTGCATTGGGCTCTGTGCTGACAGCTTAGAGCCTGGAGCCTGCTTTGGATTCTGTGTCTCCCTCTCTCTCTCTGTCCCTCCCCTTCCCATGCTCTGTCTCTCTCTGTATCAAAAATAAGTAAAACATTTAAAAATTTAAAAAAAGAAAGACAATAAAGAAGAGACATGACATAATGGATGTTAAAGTTTAAAAAAGAATGTGCTTTAAAGGAGTTGATGTTTTCTAGCAAGGAAGGGAGACAAAAAGCAGCAGTACAGAGCCAAGAAGACACTCATTGTAGCTTCAGCTCCTAAGGCACATGAAGGTGGGAGACAAGGAGTGAAGGAAGAACTGGACTCTGTTTGAACATAGCTAGAAAACAATATACTCAGGAAAAAGTGAGGTTTCACTATGAAAAGAATGTAAAGGAAATCATAGAAGAGCTTAAAGAAGGAGAAAAGTGTCCTTTGGATGCAACAAGAATTCTAAAGGCACTGTGGAATTAAAGTAGTGGTGGGAGTGGGTGAAGAGCAAGAATTATTAGGGATTGTACAGAGCATTCAAAAGATTAGGAAAATAATTATCGATACGTTGTGAGAGAATCTGAGAAGGTGGACTTGTGATGCTGTTGGACACGAATGGAAGTATGAGGCGTAATGACATAAGCACTGGAAGTTGCAGCACACTACAGAGATTTAAAACCCAGACATAGATTCCTCCTTTTTTGGCTTAGATACGGCTCTGGAGCACAAGGCAGTGGAGGATATTGCTGTGGTTGGTCATTCTAAGCTCATTGTAAGTGATAATTTCTGTGGAAGAAAATGCTTGATGTGATAGTTTTTGTTTTGTTTGTTTAAATGTTCGCTAAAATGAAGATAAAACTTTCAAAACAAAATATACTCCTTTCTATACTTTTTATATACCATTACATGTTACATATGTACCATGCTTTGAGAAATACTGATGTGCAATTACCCTGTTGTGTTCATAAAATTTTCAGGCGACCAATTTCATGAGGTTAAAGAAGAATAAAGAGACCAGTTAAAATTAGAGAGAAAAATAAGTAAAGAAGTGAAGCCTGCATGTTATGTTATAATTGCAATAGAATAAAAGAAATCAGGAGATAAGAGTCAAGTAGCAAAACACTTGATTCTTGAATCATTGGATAAGAGGAAGTAGAAAGGGAAACAAACCAAAGATTTTTGATAACAACTCAAAGTTGAGTTGCTTCCAAATAAAATACTAGGTTAGAAACAGCTCTGTGTTTATTTCCCTTTCTTTTCTTTCTCATTTCTTTAACCTTGTGACAATTTCAGTGAGTGTTTGGAATACGTTTCTTTCATCATTTTTTAGATAGGTAGCATTAGAAAATGATCTCTATTTCTAAAAATAACTAAATCTGTTCCTCTCCTAATATCTCTGTTTAGAGCCAAACATAACTTTTCATCAAAAACATGAAAATAAATACATTAGTTGGTTTGTGTTTAAAATTTTATGTCCTCATTTAAAGTTTAAACAGCTTGTAAATAAACTTTAACTTGGACATAAGCCAAAAACTTTATTGTAATTTGTGATTAATTCAATATGCTTATATAAAAATTGGAATTCTATTTGATTTTTATATTCAATAGTGATAAGTAAATGAAAGTATATATAATATATACACATATAGTGTATATATTTATATATATAATTATAATTTGAGATGACTATGACAATATTTTTTCATGGCTATTTGAAATCAATTGTGTTCTTACAGAATAAGGAAGGAAATAGAAGAATTTATGAGATTTTTTCCATTTTTCATAGTGCATTTCTAGAAATAGAGTATACTTTCAAAGGTAATTATAGGTGATGAGAAATATGAGTTGAGTATGACCTGCAAGAAAAAGAAGTGTGAAAGATTAGAAGGAACTGGGCAACTTATTTTATTTTATGTCCATAACCAAGTGATATTCAAAATATTTAACTTTTACAAATCTGAACCAGTCATTGCTGGGACCATGCTGTGATAAGCTTTAACACCTAATTGCTGGGTGCCCTTCAAGAGGGGCTAGGAAGCCAGATTGTCTAGAAGAACATTTAGGGAACAAAAAGCTGAATATTTTTCTCTTTTCAATATTTAACAACCAGTGCACATATTCTACTGCATACTAGCTACAAGACAATATTTTTCATCATCACCAAACACCTTTATATAAAAAAGTGCTATGTTCTGTATATGGAATAACTTAGTTATAAAGATATGCTATATGGATAATTATATGCATTTGGAATAAGCAATACCCTATGCAAACTCCACTTTTTTACCTGTAAATCAGTGGAGTTTCGATTGTTTTTCTTTTCTGTGTCTCCTTCTCATCAAATGTCACAAGGCAGTGGGGTACACTGGAATAAAGTATATAATTAAGATTTGACTCAATTCACATCCCAGTTCCACTACAGATGAACCATAATGTTGGACAAATTATGTAGCCTTTTTCTTATTCATTGCATCTTCTGTGAAATGGGGTTCATGAAATTTAGAGACAAAGAACGGAAGACATTCAGCACAGCATCTGGCACATGGCAGCTACTCAATAAATGGCAACTATTGCTACTGCTTTGAAAACTGGAAGGAGACTGCTATAGCAGATGTTTATCACCTACAGTTTATCCATGGTTGGACCTTACAATGTCTAAGAATTCCTAAAATTGCAGGTAATTATATGTGATATACATAGACTCCTCTGGGGGAAGGAGTCCATAGTATTTTTAAGATTCTTAAGGGATGTTTTGAATTTAAAACAGGTAAGAAGAAAAAGTGATTGAAGAAAATTTGGCAGAAAAAGGAGAAGGAAGGTCACAGAAAGAGAAAAGGATGAAGAGCAGGGAGGAAGAACAGACAGCAGCTGAACAGGGACTCAGCTTTAAACAGAAAACTAATGTGAAGAATCTGCAGAGGAAGGAGACCATAGCATTGATATGGTCTTGGAACAAAAGTAGAGTTGGCAGAAAGGAGTAGATGAGGTCAGACAGAATTAATAAAGCTGGGTAGGAAACATTGCAGCTTTGTAATGGGGTCTCCAGTAAGGGCAGCAATTCTTAACAGATTCCTGGGAAGCTATTATGTTCCAAATTGCTTCTGTTTTATCTTTTCTTGTTACTCAAAACCATTTACATGATTCAGCTTACTGTATTACATGTTTTACATTGATATTTCCACCAAATTTTGAGACATTTAAGCCGTCCCATCACTGTTATATTGTCATATTGTGATGTTACTTTTTCTCAGTGACTGGTACTCTCAATAACTGGTTTGATCAAGCTTATTCAGTGAGATCTTCCTTTTGCAGGTTGAATGTTTAAATTTGCATTTCAATTCTATTCTCTCTGACAGTTGATTATTTGACTCTTTTGAACATTTTCAGAGTAGGCAAAAAATGTTCAATGATGGTTTTCTGGAAGAGCAATCTAATCAATTCTTTTTTAAAAAAGGAGAATTTAGTGATAATCAAAATTATGTGTTACTCTGAAAGGAAAGTAAATAAGAAAAATTCCACTTGACTGTATGTTACTAGAAGATAATCAAAGGTTGTCATCAAAACACATCTTAGCATAAGTCTAAATATGGGAAAAAGAAATACTGAAACAATAACATGCAAAATTTCTACAAGTGTAATAATTTTTCCAAAAAATGTTAAATGAAATTATATTAGGTATTAAAGAATATTGAACTTTCTAAAACTATCTATTCAACAAATACCTGCTGTGTGTCTGCTCTCTGCCAAGAACAGAGCTTATAGGAATCATATTTTAACTTTATAATGACTCATTTACTGATTTTGTAGATAAGTAAATGCCATCTCTGAAGGTTATGACTTACCCATGGCTATACGATCACAACTACTATTTACCAAGTGCCTAACATGCACCAGTGCTGTTCATTCACTATTTTTAATTCTCTAAAGAACATGCAAGAGAAGCCTTATTGCTATTATTTATATTGACGAATGACAATTAAGGCCTAAACAAGTTAAACTCATCTTGTTACATAGAAAGGTGTTACAGAAGAAGAATCTATGTCTCTTGACCTCAATTCACTACTTTCTACTATGTCATACTTATTCATTTATATATTCTCAGAACAAATATTGACTCTGTACTTAATATTTGCCAGGCATTTTGTTACTAGCTGTACCTACAACCAGGGGAACAAAACAGAACAGTTGTGGTTCTTGTTCTAGTGGAATTTATAGACTATTATGGGAAACATTTTAAACAACTAAGCAAACAAGGACTGTAAAGGAAAGAGAACACCTTACTGAAAGTAAATTAAGGAGATGATCAGAGATCAGACTCTGAAAGAGTCAACGATGAAGAGAGGAAGAATATCCCAGCCAGATGCCAGAACATGTGTAACGACTCTGAGGTGGGAAAAGAGAAGGCTCTGAGGTAGGAAAAAGACTAGGTTTATTAACGCCAAATGAACACAAAGATCAAAGATGTTTTTTTGCACATAGAATGAAATGTACTTATTAAATAAAGGAATCACATAAATTGATTGGTATGTCAAGTATGTATCATCAATGTAATTTAACAACATAGATCAAATGCTAAACCTTTATAAAACACATCTTAAATGTTTTAAAAGAGTGGAACCATGTGATGTATTTTCTTTGACCACCATGGAATTAAGCTAGAAATCGGTAGTAGAAAGATAGCTGAAAAACCTCAAGATACTTGGAAATTAAATAATTCAGGTCAAGGTTTACTTGAGAATATTAATATAGAATACATGTATTAGGAATATTAAATATATGTATATATATATTCCAGAGTGAATGGATATGAAAGTGTACAATGAATACATTTCAGTTATCAATTTTTGCATAGAAAATCAGAATTTTAGGTATACCAATTTTCTCATTTTTTTTAATGCATACAACTATAGTACAAAATTTTTGAAGTGTTTACTTATCCACAACTAAAACCACTTAGTGTCAGGACTTATTATAACAATGTATGCAGAAGCAAAAGACAGATGGCAAAAACTTTTTGAAACATCTTTTAGTATCACTAAACCACTTTTGCTTTTCATTTCCTTTTTAAATCTGGAGTATCTCCTTCTCAGTAGCACACAGTCTTTATCCCATAAAATATATGAGATTTATATTACCTGAAATAGCCTCTTACAGGATCATTTTTATCTATTACAATCTGCAATTTTCTGTTCTTACCAGAGATTGAGCCCATGATATCAACTATCAACACTCATAGCTTACCCAGAATTCCATGAGTTGGATGAGTAGAGATGTTTAGATTCTCAAATATAAAATCTTCATTATATACAATGGCCTTTTACTTTTTTAAATACAAAAAACAGTTAAAGATTCCCAACCATATTTATTTCTGCATTGAATATTGTTAAAAATACCATACTCTAGTTTCTGTTTAACATCTGGTTTATCTTTTACACATTTTTTTTCTTTATCATCTTTCCTTCAACTCTGAACTCTCCACATCTCCAAGTTCTTGTATCACAGAGCAACTTTTAGGCATTTTGGAAACCTTCTGCAAGTGTAGGGGTAATAATTTATTTTGCTTTTGCTGATAGGTAAAGATCCACAGTGTTTCCATTGATGAAGCATTCCTGTGTGTGAGCTGGTGCCAGCAGGAGGTGGAGAATGAACTGTACCACTGTTTGGGCATTAAGATTATAGTACTGTCGCAGTCGGTCTTGCCTGTGGAAAATGTCTTTCTTTGGAGCACATAGAGAATATTTTTAAGTTGTCATGGTTCCTTCGAAATAGTATTAAGTGAAATTATTTTTTAATGTTTTGTAAGATCCTTTAGCCAAAGAAAAGTACTATATTATCATACAAAACTTTCTGCTTAGAATCATCAGGAAGCCAGTCATAGTGGAGTCAGGACTACTGCTGTCTAAAGAACTAAGCCCTTGTCTCACTGTTAAATAATTACAGGACGCAGATTTTATCTGTTCTTTTAATTTCAGTATGCACCATTTAAATTTAAATCCACATTGCAATGTCTCATAGCATTTTTGGTTTGCCATTGTATAAAAAATAATTTTTAAAGTGAAAAGTTGGGAGTTTTTGGATAGATTTAGGAGGCAGAAAATCAGGAAGGATGTAGTTGAACTCAACAGCACTATCAGTTAGTTGGATATAATTGACATGTACAGAATAGTATATTTAACAACAGCAGAATATACATTCTTCTTAAGTTTGCATAAAACATTCACCAAGATAGACCACATTCTAGACCAAAAAACACATTTTTTTTAGTGTTTATTTATTTTTGAGAGAAAGAAGACAGAGAGCTAGTAAGGGAGGAACAGAGAGATAAGGAGACACAGAATTTGAAGCAGGCTCCAAGCTCTGAGCTGTCAACACAGAGCCCAATCAATGCGGGGCTCAAACTCACAATCTGCAAGATCATGACATGAGCTTAAGTCAGACACTCAACCGACTAAGCCACCCTGCTGCCCCCATATAACACATTTTAAATGTTTTAAAAGAATAGGAACCATATGATGTCTTTTCTTAAACCACCATGGAATTAAGCTAGAAATCAGTAGCAGAAAGCTGAAAAGCCTCAAGATACTTGGAAATTAAATAAAGCATCGGTTTAGGATAAACTCTCAGAATAAAAAAATAGTATGAACAAAATTAAAATATAATTTCTCAAAATTTGTAAGATTCAGAAAAACAGTATTGAGATGGAAACTTATATCATTGAATTCAAATACTTAAAAAGAAGAAAGATCCAAAATCAATGATCTAAGCTTTCCTATTAGGAAACTAGAAAAAGAAGAAAAATTAAATCCAAAGTAGGCAGAAGAAAAATAATAAAAATTAGAGCAAACTTCAATGAAATTGAAAAAAGAAAATCAGTAGAGAAGAGTCAACAAAACCGAAAGCTAGTTCTTCAGAAAGATCAGTAAAACTAAAAAGCCTTTATTCAAGTTAACCAAGAAAAAAAGAGAGAAGACGCAGATTACTAATAACAGACATGAAAAGAAGACATCACTAGAGAACCTATGGACAGTAAAAGGATGATAAAAAAGCACCTGGATGACTCGGTTAAGCACCCAACTCTTAATTTCAGCTCAGGTCATGATCTCACAATTGTGAGATCATTGAGCCCTGCAACAGGCTTCACGCAGGATGTGGAAACTGCTTAAGATTCTCTCTCTCTCCTCTCCCCCTCCCCTTCTCATGCTCGCTCTTCCTCAAAAAGAAATAACAAAATAAAATAAAGAATAATAAAGGAATATCATGAGCAGCTGTATGCCCACATATGTGATAATCTAGATGAAATGGATCTATCCCTTGAAAGACATAGTCTTCTAAAACTCACACAAGAAGAAATGGACAATAAGTCTATTTCTGTTACCAAAATTGAACCAATCATTAATAACCTTATAAACCAGAAAGTACCAGCTAGGCACAGATGAATTCACTGGTGAATTATTCATTTATTGAAGAATCTATATATATTCTCTATAATGTCTTATAGAATACCTCTGGGAGTTAGAGGAAATACCTCTAACTTATTCTGTGAGGGTAGCATTATTCTAATACCAAACCAGACAAAGACATTACGAGAAAATCAGAGACCAATATGTTTGTGAGCATAGATGCAAAAATCCTCAATTAAGTACTAGCACATTGCATTGGCTCATATGTAGAAAGGATTATACAGCAATCATTTGGGATTTATTACAAATATGCAAGGCTAGTTCAAAAACTGAAAACTGATTAATTGATTCCATCACATTAACAATCTAAAGAGGAAAAACCACATGATCATGTCAGTAGATACAGAGAAAGCCTTTGACAAGAGCCAATGCCTATCCATGATTGAAAGTTCTTACTAAGTAGGGATTAGAGGATCACCTCCTCAATTTGATGAAGTATATTTACAAAAAACCTACACCTAACATCATGGTCAATGGTGAGAAACTCAAGCTTTCTTGCTAAGATCAGAACAGGCAAGTGTGTCTCCTCTCCTCTCAGTACTTCTTTTCAGTACCATATGGGAAGGCTTAGCTACTGGATTAAGACAAGAATGGGAAACAAAAGGTATACAGATAGGGAAGGAAGAAATAGAATGGCCTTTTTTGCAGATGACATGATTGTCTATGTAGAAAATATAAGAGAGTTGACAAAAAGCATTCTGTAACTAATAAGCTTTACAGCAAGTTTATAAGATATGAAACTGATATACAAAAGTCAGTCATTTTTCTATATAACAGCAATGAACAACAGGAATTTGAACTTTCCAAAACCATTTATGTTGGCACTCCCAAGAGTGAAATACCTAAATAGAAGTCTGATATAGATTATTTATATGAGGAAAACTATTAAAAAATCTCATGAAAAAGATAAAAGAACAAACTAAAGACAGAGTTATTTCAATGTTATAGATAAGCAGACTTTCCAACTCCATCTATAGATTCAATCTCAATAAAATCCACAAAGTTATTTTGTGGGTATTAACAAAATGTTTCTAATGTTTGTATGGAGAGGCAAATATTGAAAAAGAGCAAAGTTTGTGGACAAACTGCCCAGCTTCAAGACTCACTGTAAAGCTACAGTAGACAAGAAAATGTGATACTGGTGAAATAACAGACAAATAGATCAATGGAACAGAATAGAGAGCCAAGACTTAGACCTATGCAAATAGAGTTAGTTGATATTTGACAAAGAAACAGAGGCAATTCAATGAAGGAAAGATTCTTTTACACAAACAGTGCTGGAAGAACTGGACATTAACACACAAAATAACTGAATATAGACACAGATTTTAAGTTCTTCAAAAAAATTAACCCGAATAGATCACTGACCAAAATGGGAAAAGATATACACAGTTTCTAGAGGATAACTACATAGGAGATAATCTAGATGACCTTGTGTTTGGTTGTGACTTTTAAAATACAAAGCCAAAGGCATGATTCATGAAAAAAATAATTGTTTAGTTGGACTTCTGTAAAAATAAAATCTGCTCTCCTGAAAGAAATTGTCAAGAGAATGAGCAGGGAGACTACAGATTCGGAGAAAATATTTGCAGAAGAAACATGATAGAAGACTATTATCTTAAATATGTAGCAAGTCAGCAATAAAATAAACAATCCAATAAAAGAGTGGGCCTAAGGACATCTTTTGCCCACTGAATAGGCACCTCATCTGAGAAAATATAGAGATGGCAAACGAGCAAATGCAAATTTCTCCACATCATATGGCATTAAGTAATTGCAAATTTAAACCAAAAAAATAAGTACACACCTATTCAAATGATGAAAATCCAAATACTGATAACAATAAATGCTGGCAAGAGTATGGAGCAATAAGAGCTTTCATTTATTCCTGGAGGGAATGCAAAATGGCAGAGCAACTTTAGAAGACAGTTTGGAATTTTCTTGCAAAACTAAACATACTATTACCATATGATGCAGCAATCACATTCCTTGGTATTTATCCAAATGAGCTCAAAATTTATGTCCACACAGAAACAAGCACATGGATGTTTATAGCAACTTTATTCATATTTGCCAAGACTTGGAAGCAGCCAAGATGTCCTTCAGTAGGTGAATGGATAAATAAACTGCAGTACAGCTATGGAGTGGAATATTATTCAGCGCTAAAAAGAAATGAGCTATCAAACCATGAAAAGACATGGAATAATCCTAAATGCATATTACTAAGTGAAAAAAATTGAGACTAAAAAGCGTACGCACTGTGTGGTTCCAACTATGTGTCACTTTGGATAAGACAACTCTATGGAAAAAGTAAAAAGAGCATGGTTGCCAGAGGTTCAAGGGGATGGAGGGTTGAGTAGGCAGAGGATTTTTAGCACAATAAAACTTTTTTGTATACTGTAATGGCAGGTGTATGTTGTATACATTTGTCACAACTCAGAAAATGCACAACACTAAGAGTGAACCCGATTAGAAACTGTGAATTTTGGATGATAATGAGATATCGATGTTAAGCTCATAGATTGTGACAAATGTACTCATCCGGCGGGAGATGTTAATAAAGGGAAAGGCTGTGTGGAGGGGGGTAGAGGGGAATATGAGAGCTCTCTGTACCTCTTGTACAATTTCACTGTGAATCTAAAACTGCTTCAAAAAATAAAGTATATCTTAAAGAATTGGAAGTGTTACACAAGTGTCCCTTTTTCTAGTAGTGATCTGCTATAGCTGTCTAGCATCTTTAGCAAGGACACAATCCTTTCAAATTGTCAGTCCTTCCTAGCTGATTTCTCATTTTTCTTATCTGTAAGCCATTTGAATTTGTAACCCTTGAGCTTGATTGATTATTTCTAACTCAGTATTTCTTTTCAGCTGGATCTAGCCAAACAAATTTTTGAAATTTTTTCTATATATATTTCTACCTTCTCTTTTGATGCTCCATAATGAACATCCACATGCTTCGCCATTGATGCAATCTGTTCATTTATTGGTTTTCTGCCATGTTACCAAACATGCCAACAGAGATGTAGTATTCTACGAATAGGCCTGGCTATAGTCTCAGAGAAATGAAAAGGAAAAGAGGTGATTTGTAGCCCTTACACTCATCGTTCCTTCCTTATCATTATCACCAAAGTAGAGTATTACCTTTTCACCCTTCTACAATGCCCTGTAGGTTTTTAGTTTATGATTTCGTTCCTCATAAAAATGATAGATAAAAAGGCAAGGAGAAGCCAAGCAGGAAGAGCAACAAGAGAACTGAATTCAAGAGGCCCACCTCTGAATGCTCACTCCTCACCCCTCCTGCACTGGGTATTTCAATAGGTACATTTAGACTATGTTATTTTCTATGTAGACTGTTTTATAGTCTGGATAGTCTATCTGTATAGATCTTATGTAGAATTTTTAAAACTTTTTAAATGTTTATTTATTTTTGAGAGAAAGAGAGAGACAGCAGAGAGAGTGGGGAAGGGGCAGAGAGAGAGGGAGACACAGAATCTGAAGCAGGTTCCTTAGAGGTCAGCAGAGAGCCAGACACGAGGCTCTAACTCATGGACCTTGAGATCATAACTTGAGCCAAAGTCAGATGCTTAACTGACTGAGCCACCCAGGCGCCCCTGATCTTACATAGAATTTTTATAAATAGATTGACACTAAGATTGCATAGAAACTTGAGTCAGTGTGTTTATTGTTTGTTAAGAGAGGCCTCATTTTAGACTTTCTAGAGTGTTTGCAAAAGACTAAATTCCAAGAAGGAATATTTAAAATACATTAAAATCTTGAATTTCAAGAACTTTTTTATATATTATGATAGAATCTGTTTTTTGAAAGGTTTGCCACATCAAGTTATTTTAAGTGATTTTAGATGTGTACTGTTATATATATTTTCCTCTGTGTTATATTGTTGTTATTGATCAGGAGCTATCTATATGTTATTCACTGTGTCAAGAATTTACATGTAATATCGCAGTAATAATCACATGACCCTGTGAACATTATTGTCTTCATTTTACAAATGCAGCTTTAGATTGTCCAAGGTTTTATAACAAATAGCAGAGCTGGGATCATAACCTACTATATTGGGACTTTAAATTTTGGTGCTTTAAAAATATTAAAATTCCATCAATAACTTCTGTTGAGTTCAACAGAGTATCTGTGTAAATATATGAAGAGTAGACACATAACTTCACTAGGTCCGTCACCTTACACTCTAAACCCAGAGATTTGGCATTGCTATTGCCTGAAATCTACTAAAACAAGGTTAAAATCTGTGTTGTTGGAGTCAGGTTTGTCTTGTAAGCCTCAGTTTCTTTCAAGTGAAATGCAATTTTAACTCTGGGTTTTTGTGAGGATTAGATGAGATAAAGTAAACCTCTTGGCACATAGCCAGCACTCAATGAATCTGCATATACGTTAATTCTGAAGACACAGTGAAAGGTGCTATCCTTTCAGTGACATTCCTTGGCATCTTTCTGCAAACAGTATGTATATTTTAAGAGACTTAAAACAATGTATTTGCTATATAGAGAAAAACAACTTTTGACAAATGCTTATTCTTGAAGTTTTGAAACTGGAACTAGTATTTTTAAAATAGCTACACTGATAGCAGCAATGTCAACAATAGCCAAAACATGGAAGGAGCCTAAATGTCCATCACCTGATGAGTGGATCAAGAAGATGTGGTATATATTCACAATGGAGTACTACATGGCAATGAGAGGGAATGACATATGGCCCTTTGTAGGAAAGTGGATGGACCTTGAGGGTGTCATGCTGAGTGAAGTAAGCCAGGCAGAGAAGGACAGAAACCATATGTTTGCACTCGTAGGTCTAGCAGGAAAACAGGAGAGACCTAATGGAGAACCAGGGGGAGCGGAGGAGGGAGAGAGAGTTGGGGAGAGAGAGGGATGCAAAACTGGAGAGACTATTGAATGCTGAGACTGAACTGAGGGTTGAAGAGGAAGGGGGAGGGGGGGGAAAGAGGTGGTGGTGATGGTGGAGGGCACTTAAGGGGAAGAGCACTGGGTGTTGTATGGAAAACAATTTGACAATAAAATATTATGGGGAAAAAAAAGTAAACCAATAAAAATTTAAAAAATGAAATAAAACTATTTTTACAAATCTTAAAAAAAAAGTAGGAAAATTTGCTTAATGAGCTATTACAAAGTTACAGTACTTATGAAAGTATATTTATTGTTCCAAGGACAGAAAATTATGTAATAGAAATGAATAGAGATTCCAGACTATGACCCAAGCATAAAGGAACACAATTTCTTGATAAGTTTGACACTTTGGAATAGTGCTGAAAATAAAGACTTATCTTTAATAAGTGATGCTGGGGAAAATGAACATCCATATGGAAAAAAATTAGCTTTTCTACATATTTATACCAAAATCATCTCAAGATGGATTTTGTAACCGTCTAGGAAAGGAAAAATAATAAAACTTTTAGAAAATTACAGAAAAATCTACAAACACTGAATGATTTTTTAAAATACATGAAAGATTAATCATAAAGGAAATACTTATAAATGTGACTATAATAAAGTTAAAAATAATTATTTCTTTATAAATACCATCATGAGAATGAAAAACACAGATATTATACTAAAATGATATTTATAGTACAATAGAGTAAAAAATATTTTTAAAATATTATTATTGTTTCTAGGTGATAAATGTTAAAATGAGGATATTTAAATAGCTAGTAAAGGTATGAAAAAGTGTTTAATTTCATTAGTCATCAGGGAAATGTGTATAAAACCAATATTCAATACAACTGTATAAGCACGAAAATGACTAAGATTATAGACTGACAATTAGTAAGTGTTGGTAAAATTGTAGAAGAACTTTCAAGGTTGCCTAGGGGGCTTAGTCTGTTAAACATCTCACTCTTCATTTCGGCTCAGGTCATGATCTCCTGGTTTGTGAGATTGAGCCCCAAGTTAGGCTCTGTGCTGACAGAGCCTTTCTCTCTCTGCCTCTCCCCTCCCCCTCAAAATAAGTAAATAAACTTTTAAAAAATGTAGAAGAATTTTCATATATCACTGGTGGGTTATAAATTGGTACAACATCTTTTTTTTAATATTTATTTATTTATTTTGAAAGAGAGAAAGCAAGTGTGAGTGAGGGAGGAAGAGAGAGAGAGAGAGAGAGAGAATCCCAAGCCGACTCCACTGTCAGTGTAGATCCCAATGTGGGGCTTGATCTCAGGAACCATGAGATCATGACCTGAGCCGAAATCAAGAGTCAGAACCTTGAGGGCCACTCAGGTGCCCCAGTATGCTGCTATAGAAAGCAGGTGTTTTGTTTTGTTTTGTTTTGTTTTTTTAATTTAAGAAATGCATAGTCTAAGAGCCAGCAACTCCATGCCTAGATGTGTTTCAGTCTAGATGAATATGTAACAATGCACATCCAGAGACACAAAGCAGCATTACCTGTAGTAACAAAAAAATAATAATAAAATTATCCAAGTTTCCATTAAGGGGAAAAATGGATAATGTATGCAGTGTATTCCGTTTAGCAATAAAAGGACATGAACTATAATTACGTACAACTACATGGGTGGATCTCATAATTAACGCTGAGCAAAAGAAGCAAGGCATGGCTGAGTACATGGTACATGATCTCATATATAAGACAGGCACAGCTACGATACAGATAGGGGTTAACAAAACATACTTTGATGATAAAAAAATATATAACAAAATGTGAGAGTGACCCAGAAGGGTCAGGACAGCGATTCCCTCAGCAAAGGACAGATCATTCCTGGGGACGCTGGGGTTCTGACAGTGCTCTCTTTCTTCAACTAGATTATGATTACACAAGATTTTGCCTTCTAATCGTTGATGAAGCTGCTTTTGGGCTTTTATGCATGTTTATGCATTGTATTTCCCAATAAAGAGTTTAAACATAAAAAGTAAATATTTTCTCATTTAGAAATTCATTAAAATCTCTACAAAAGATTTACAAAGATTTGTAAATTCAGCTGAAGTTTATGGAGTTTTCAAATCTGAAATTTTAACTCAGGAAGTAACCATTTCATATCCTTTCTGAGGATCTGATCACCCAACCTAACAATGCCTCCGTAACCTTTCATGCCATTTTGTTTTATTTTTCTTCATAAGCCAATTTACTAAGTGAAATTTTATTGTCAGTTTATTTGTTTTGTTATTTATCATTACCTTTGTTCCCGGGTCTAGAAAGGAAGCTTCATGAAGTAATGACCTGGGATGGCTTGGTCTCCTTTTTTCCTTAGTACCGCCACCATGCCTGGCACATACAAGGGATTCAGGGAGTAATTAAGTTAGTGTAGGTGCAGGTGATATTTTTCAAATGTGTACATACACATTGTCAAGAAAGGTTCCAATAAAGAGAGTTCTCTGATTCAATATGTTTAGGAAATTGTATATCTTATATTTTCCTCATGGTGACAGGCAATTGATAGCAGCATATCATGGGTGGTGCTGTCCTAAAATATAGTGAATTAACTTGCCAGAACATTTTCCAAACGTCGTGTTAGATGTTTTCTCAGGGGCACCTGGGTGGCTCAGTGGGTTAGTCGTCCAACTTCAGCTCAGGTCATGATCTCACATTTTGTGGGTTCAAGCCCCATCTCAGGCCGATAGCCCAAAGCCCGGAACCTGCTTTGAAATCTGCCTCCCTCTCTGCCTCTTCCCTACTCAAAATAGAATAAATGATAAATTATAATTTAAAAAATGAACAAAATAAATAAGCATGAAAAAATCAAATACTTTCTCAGAGTAGCAGGCCAGAGGCTTGTCAAAAATGAGGAGTCAGGGGAGTCCATGTGGCTCAGTTAAGCATCCGACTTTGGCTCAAGTCATGATCTCACATGAGATCATAAGTTTAAGCTCCATGTCAGGCTGTGTGTTGAAAGCTCAGAGTCTGGGCCTGCTTCAGATTGTGCCTCCCTCTCTTTCTGTCCCCCTCCTCTCTCTCTCTCTCTCTCTCTCAAAAATAAAATAAACATTAAGAAAATTTAATTGAAAAAATGGAGAGTCAAATCCTACAGAAGTTATGACTGACTCAGCAAAGTATACACGAGTTATCAGACTCTGGGAATGTTTGGTGAAAGTGGTTTCCCAAGTTTCCAATTCCTCATAGAAGACAAAATTTAGTAATGATAATGATATTCTTCCTGCCCCGAGAGAGGTTCTTTATGTCAATGGAAATTCGTAATGGGTTCTTCTACAACTTTTCCGTCCTAAACATGTCTCTGTGAAACTTTATCCTAATTACCTTATGTGGTTATAAAACTACCTTTTCCAAGCTATATCCTTTGGATCTCACATCTGGGTTTGAGGTATAGTTGCTTATAGGAAGTTACTTATAATTATGACTAGGCATCAAAATTGTAGAGTTCCATTGAACCTACAAAGTGATGAAGAGTCCTAGGGCATGCACAATTTTTTAGCAATGTCTTGAAGGAAATGACCACACTAGGTCTGGTGAGACTTCCTCTCCTAAGTAAACTTAAAAAAATACATTAATATCCCAGGGAACTAGGATTACCTATAAATATTTTGGAACAACTCAGTGAGCAAATACAATAAATATCTATACATTAATTGGACAACTTTCTTTTTACTGAAAATGTATTCTGTTTAAACTTTGGATGAAAATACTTTAATAATGTTTCAATTTTCACATAAGTATTTTTGCTATCAAGTAAATAAAGTCAATGTCAACTCACAAGACTTTTCAGACCATCCTGACCTGAAGGTAAAACTTGTATCTCCCTTCCTTATTTTAGAGCCAGGCTTCAAAGTATATGGAACTTTTTTTATCTCATTCAATTCTCCTTTTGCTATTGATTTGATATTTCCTTTGCTTATTTTATAACACAGAGTTCTTTCATCACTTGCTGTCATTGAGCTCTTGAAAGAAGAAAAGCTGTTTCTCTCGATTCTCACATTGGCATAAATTTTCCCACTCCCTTATAAAATCACAGAGGCTATTTTCCTTCACATATTTATGGCCAACTTTCTGACTTAGGGTCAGGACAGTCAGCTGAAGGTAGAATTCTACCCCATCCCCAGTTAATGACTGTGACCTTGTTGCAGAGGCAGAGGGCTTCTGGGAACTGTTTTCCCTTAGCTTTTAGTCACACATAATGGAGCAACACGGGCTCCGCATCATTACCCAGAACTCCGGATTGATGCGGCGAGCCGATTGCTTCAATCACAGCAACGGTGAGAATATTTCTCAGAAATCCCCTATTGCCAAAAGCATAGAGATGACCTGGTTGACGTATGGCTCATCACAAAGAGATGAAATGATTCTTTTCAAAGAAGTAGACAACGATCTACTGGGTACTTTTCATCTTGGCATCTGGCTGAAGGATCCAAACAGAACTATATACATACTTATTTCAAAGACTGTTTGGGTCCGGGAAACAGAGCAAAATAAGATTCACTATAGTCTCCTTGCATCGATCATAGACTTTTTTGAAGGTGCTGTGCTCCTTTGTAGTTCATATAAATGTCCAAAACACATGTTGGTTTTTTTGTCCATGAATATATAGAAATTCTAACTCTGGTCTCAGCATGTTTACTCATTACATTAGTTCTCAAAGTAGTACTGAAAAAGAAAAACTGAACTAAAAACCAAAAGGGCATCACTGATGGCTGGGTGGCAAACAAAATTAATTTGGAATAACTCTAGCAATCCTCCAAGCTAAGGTTGGTTCCATTTTGTTTTGTTTTTTAAAGCCTTCTATTCAAAATACCTTCATTCCAAATCTTTACCTCTAAAACTAACCATTGTTGCAGACAAATGCACACAGCGTTATGTCGGAATTGGGCTTCTAAGCTGATTGCTATTGGAATGAGAGAGAATGCTTATGATAATATCATAAGGTAAAGTTCAGCCTCTATTACCTTCCTATTTTGTTCTGAAAGACGCTTTAGTGTTTCCTTTAATTAACTTGTTTCATGTTCTGTCTTGGGTACAGTATTTTCCATATGCCCTTATGGATAGTTGAATAACAATATTATTAATAAATTTGATTCTAGTCCATGCTCTTACTTCTGTGCCAAATTCCTTGACATTTTTATTGTTTTTATTTTTTTAATGTTTTATTTATTTTTGATACAGAGAGAGAGCATGAAAGGGAGAGGGGCAGAGAGAGAAGGGGACACAGGACAGGAAGCAGGCTCCAGGCTCTGAGCTAGCTGTCAGCACAGAGCCTGACGTGGGGCTCGAACCCATGAACATGAGATCGACCTGAGCCGAAGTTGGACGCTTAAGGGACTGAGCCACCCAGGCCCCCCCTTGACGTTTTTAAAAGGCTTCTAGGATAGCGGCATTATAAATGCCAAGATAAAATTAAACTGGTCCTCCCAAAGCATGAGCCATACAGGAAAATGCAGATTTTATCCCCTTTCTCAATGTTTTTCATAGTGTGTTCTTCAGGTTGTTTGGGTGTTAGTGTGAAAGTGGGGTTCTATTGCTAAGAAGTTTGGGAAACAATAGGCAAATAAAATTAAACAAATTTCTCCACTGCAGGACTTCTCAGAGCCTTGAATACTCTGATATGCTTTGTAACTTTCTAAGAAAAGAATGAATGATGGAAACATCTTCTAACTTTTTTGTTGGGGGTTTGGAAGTTCTAGTCACACACACTGGGAAACACTGCCTCATCTTGGTTAATGACCAAGAATCCAAATGATAGATCAAATTAGAACACTTCTGGCTCTTTTGGGCCATATTCTCTAAGCCTCCAATTCCATTAAATGCATCCTTCATCATTGCTCTTAACTTCTTTCTGCGTGATTCAGGTTAGGTGCTAGCTACCGTACCCAAGAGTCCTTTATTAACATCACTACACTAAACATGGTGCAGTTTCTGTGGATACCCGTACTGCACTGGTGTCTCTGTGAGTGTTTCCTAGGATTTCATGATGATATTTTGGCAGTCCTTTATCAGTTTCATTGTGGCACATTTTAGGCAGCAGGAAGCCATGTCAGGAAGGAATAAATTGAACATCTCTAAACTGTTCTGTCTGTAGGCAGCTTTCTCTTGATTAAAAACTGGTTAAGAACAGCAAAAGAGTCCGATTGCTTCCTTGAAGGCAGTTAAACAGCAGGCTTCTATCTACTAGAGAAGTGTAAATTCTTCAGTGAACAGGAATTAGCTTTAGACCAACAGCGTTGAGGTTATTTTTACACTCATTGAATTACAGTCTTAGGGACATGAAGTCTTTTCTTGCAAATGTCAGATGCTTTGTCTTCCATGAGGCGGTGCCTGGAAGTGGCCCATTATGTTGCTTTACACCTGCTTTTAAGAGGTTCCACTAATAACATCACAAGAAGTGGATTAAATTCCCTCCCTTTATTTTTCCCCAGGACCTTGCTAAAAACACTCCAAACCTCTTATTTAGGTTCATTGGGCTCATATTTCCCACTGATAGTTTTTAAGTATTTGTTTGAATTCTCCTAAAGTGAAAATCCATATATTGAATGCCCCATAAAAGTCTGAAGTAATTTAAATTGAAACAAGATAAAAATCAGAAGCCATCATTGGCAAAAGGCTTCACAACTGTCTGCACTTAAATAGGGAAAAACTGGTTTGTGTTGGTCCCAGTCAGGGTAAGGATACCTGGTGGAAGGAATCAGTTTGTTGACCAGGGTAGCTGGACTCTGTAAAAAGATACTAAAACTTACGAGGTTTCCTGGATGGATCGCAGACAGCTAGGATTTCTCTCTTCAAGAAGGACTTTGTTTTATATGCTACTTGCCCCCCACTGATCTCCACAGGAGAATCCCTAAAGCCACTAGTTTTTTAGGATGCTGATGGAACTCCAGATTTTGGAAGGGCTCCATGGCATTCTGAAATAAGAACTAGAGAATGGCTATAAGTAAAATCCTTCTCTCCAATGTGTATTCTACAAAGAGGTAGATCTGGTTCTTTCTAGAGGGCATCTTTCTAGAAGATTATCCACAAAGAAGTAGGTTGAAAGCAAGAGATTGCTCCCATTGACAGTTGTCTCTTTCAACTAAGCAGTGATTTATTCATTCAACAAACACCTTCATTAGTGTGCCAAAAACTGTGTGGGGAACTGTGAAGAGACAGAGAGATGAGCAAGGCATAATATCTAACTTAAAACCATTTGGATAGGTTTTGGAGAAGCAT
>NC_043702.1:66658670-66755062 GCF_006229205.1 Suricata suricatta
CTGTGTTAGAAAATTTTCTCAAGCACTAGTCTCTCTCTCTCTCTCTTAAGCTCAAATAAAACTTTATAAGCAGTGGTGAAGAGAAAATTCACACAGACATAAACATGCATTCTTATTCAATACATTTTAGCTTAAATGAGTGTTTTTCAGTTTCAGAGACTGGACACTGGCAACAGTAATACTATTCCATTGAAACAGAGTATTATTTCTGTAGATTCATTGAAATTTAAGACTACCACTTTGAAAGTGGTTACATTTACATTGTTATTAAATAAAATCGAGAAAATCATCATTCTTAGAATCACAACATTTGGAAAAAATACTCCAATAGTAGGGCCATTCCCACACCAGCATTTTTATTTTACAAATCTGAGGATACTCAAGCCTCGAAATACAGGAACTTCAATTGCCTAATGTTCTAGACCAACTAAATCAGTGACTACAAAGTGAGCAGTGGTCTTAGCAGCCCATCATTCCAACAAAGTAGCAACCTAACATGACAGAAAAGTTATTGTCTGGCTTCTACTGGAATTCAACCAAGAAAAGGAAGCCCCAAACTATTCCTAATTGTCTATCCCATTTATGAACAATGCTACTTGTAATTTTTATTTATCGGTCCCCTTTCCACCTTCTGGAATCACAGAACTTCTTTTCTCTATTCCACAACTGTCTTTCAACTCTGCAGCTTTCATGGCTTTTGGGAAATTTCTTTTAACCAGCCTTGATATTTTCACTCATTCCTCATATGAACTTTCCTTCAAACTTTATATCTTCTTGCCTCTTTCTCTGAGGATTTTATTCTACCAATTTTCCTTCTATAAAATGTAATATTCAAGAATAGAAGACTGTAAAAATCTGATTAGGATCTCATTGGACACTATAAAATTGAGAGGCTATATGCCCACTAAAATGTATATTGTCACAATTACTTTATAGTATGTGATAATATAAAATTATATTACCCTATTTTAGCATTGTCTTATTTGTAATTTTTTTAAAAAATTGATCTTAGATACTCTAAAGTATGATTATTAATGATAATATCCACATTAAAAGCACATTCGTAAAATTCATGTATCATTTTTTTTCTGGAGATATTAGACATTTGCAATAATCAAGAAAGAATAAATTTAGGGAAAGTAACCAATTAACTACTTTAAGGATTGTAGTACCTTAGTATAATTTACGTCATTCTATAGCAATATATAAAGTAGCAATTATGCAATTTTCTCAGTCCAGGAAAACAAACGAACAAAAAAAACCCTTATAAGGGGCCAGATTATTGGTGCTTCCTTCCTGATAAGTAGGTCAGACCTTAGCTAGAGGCATCACAAAGGCTGTTAAGCATTCATTAACTTTATATGAAAACACACTGCTGCAAGGAAACCATACGTTTCTAAAAGAGATATAAGTATTTATTAGCAGAATATTCAGGAATGACTACTCTTTATCAGAGATTATAAATATTAACAAATAAAATTAATTGAATTCTTACTTTAGCCAGGTACTGTACAAAGTCCTCTACATGTGTTATATATTTCTTACAGTGTTTTGATTTATATATATATGCAATCGTTGAGCCCGTTTTATCTATGAAGACAAAATAAGGTTCCTCTGAAGACAAAATAAGGTTCCTTTAAGTTAATTTGCCAAAACTCGTAATTCTAGTTAGTGACAAAGACAGGACTTGAAGTAGGTATGTCTGACACCCAGGCTCTTGTCTACTCTGCCACTTTCCATCCATTACTTGGTTACTAACTTATTTAATCAAAATAAACTTGACCCTGATGCGGACAAGACTTAGAGTTGTTGATATAACCACTAAGTGCTGGGCCTTCATTGACATTCAGGTGCTCTGAACGTGTGACCCGAAGCCTGTGTCTGTTTAGGTACTGCTCTAGCAAAGTAGACACCCCCACAGTTCTAAACTACGTAGTATATTTAGCTTTATTTGGACTTCATATTTTGAAAATCAGAAAAACTAACCTATCATTTGATCTCTCTCTGTATTTCTTCTCCTTCATAACTTAAGTTACAACATCTAAAACTTGCTCACTGAAATGTGCCTAATGGCAAAGGATAGTGAAATGTATCCTTGCAAGTAATTGGGAAAAAAATCCCTTGCACAAACTATACATATCTTGGATGGATTTTTTTTCAACTTAAAAATTAATGAAGTTTTATATTGTACTGCATAATACCTAATTGATTTATTTCCATGGTTTTTTTTAATCTAAATTTTCTTTTTACAAAATCAAAGCTTTGGAAAAAGCACCATGAGACTTCTATGTCCTGTCACCTGCATGTATCTGCAGAATAGCTGCACCTCTATTTAATATAAGGGTGGTAAAGAGGTTTATTCAAAATTCATCAACTCATTTTTCATACTCTGATTTATTTAAAAAAAAAAAGCACCTAGGGGCACCTGGTGGCTTAGTCAGTTGAGCATCCCACCCAGCTTCAGCTCAGGTCTTGACCTCACAGTTCATAGTTTCGAGCCCCATATGGGGCTCACTGCTGTCAGTGCAGAGGCCCTTTTGGGTCCTCTGCTTCCCCCCGCCCCCTGTATCTCTCTTGATGATGCTCTCTCTCTCTCTCAAATATAAATAAATATTTAAAGAAAAAACTTCTTTAGTATCCACTTCTTTAAAAATGTTTATTTATTTTGAAAGAGAGACAATCCCAAGCAGGTTCCACGCTGTCGCCTCAGAGCCTGACCTGGGGCTCAGTCTCAAGAGTCGTGAAATCATAACCTGAGCCGAAATCAAGAGTCAGATGCTCAACTGATTCAGCCACCCATGGGCCCATTGACTATCTACTTTATGCAAAAATGATACAGACAGGATATGGAAATAAATAACATATCCTATCTGCCAACGAAAACCTCAAAATCATAGCAGAGGAAATAGTCTACCGAATACTTCTAGTACTTACTCACTGTCTAGTAATAAAATCTGCTGCAGTAAGTCTTAATAGTTATTAATAAAATATTAACACATTCTCCTTTTCTAGCTTGTATTTGAAACCCAGATGGGCCATTTCCAGACAGTGAATGGATATTGATGCCACAGATGCAAATACCATTTCAACTGCTTATTTACATTCTCTGGGCTTTTGCTTTGAGTATATCTCCGATGAGCATCTTCTTATGGGAGAGTAGAAGTCTGAGACAGCAGGCCGAATAAAACTTTTCTGTAATTACAGGATTTCATTGTTAGTTGTAACAAACATTATTTTCCACATTACAGCCTTCCATAATAATTGCAATTTGTTGATAATTAATATCCAATACTTCTATTTGGTCAATGTTAAGGAGTTTCACTGTTCTTCTCATATTCAACTAGCTTATTTATTTTTTAACATTCTTGCTCATCTTTCCCATCCTCTCATGGGATGTTAGGGTCATTGTCTATTTGGATTCCTTTACTATTGTTATTGTTACATATTGTTACATTCCTTATGTACTTTCCCAGAGTTCTTTCAAATGGTACAGTTATTTTTATATCTTTTAATATTTTAAACTGAATAGGTATTCTCAAAAGCAGACAAAATCATTAAGTAAATACTTATAAGTACAAATATTTCTTACAATTTTACACAACTACATTAAAAATATGTAAAGCATATCAATAACATGTACTAAATTCTAAGCCTAGCTTTAGCAATACTATATAAATAAAAGTCAGATATACATAGAGAGTTTGTAAACATTCACTCCCTGTTACCTATCAGTAATACTTATGAATTAATAGCTTTGATATTCAAATTATTCCCGTATGTTTAATTGTTTATTGACAAGAATGGCATGTGAAAACCATATTTATCCAAAACCTGGAGCGATGCCTGGTGGCTCAGTTGGTTAAGCACCTGACTTTAGCTCAGGTCATGATCTTATGGTTTTAGGATTCCAGCCCTACATCGGGCTCTGTGCTGACAGCTCAGAGCCTGGAGCCTGCTTCAGATTCTGTGTCTACCTCTCTTTCTCTGCCCCTTCCTCACTTGTGCTCTGTCTGTCTCTGTCTCTCAAAAATAAATAAAAATGTAAAAAAAAGAAAAGAAAAACAAAAACCTGGAAAAAAATGTGTCTGAACACTCTATGTGTAGAGAAAACAAATGCAGTTGTTTAAACAGCTGTTTAAAAAAGTTGTAAGCAATCTATTGAAGAGACTTAAGACATTTTCCACCCACCTGGAAGAATTTAGGTAGTTTTCATTTAAACTGGCATTTAAACTGTACTTAAAGCAGAGATGAGCAAACTTTTCTTATAAAGGGCCAGATAATAAATATTTAAGCTTTTGCAGGCCAACAAACAAATCAAAGATATTATGTATACACTTATATGACCACTTAAAACGCAACTATTTAAAAATATCATGTCCAGGGGTGCCTGGGTGGCTCAGTTGGTTAAGCAGCCAACTCAGCACAGGTCATGATTTCCCGGTCCATGGGTTCTAGCCCCGCATCAGGCTCTGTGCTGACAGCTCGGAGCCTGGAGTCTGCTTCAGATTCTGTGTCTCCTTCTTTCTCTGCCCCTCCCCTGCTCATGCTCTGTCTTCTGTCTTTCAAAAGTAAATAATTATAAAAAAAATTTTTTTAATGCATGTCCAGGGGCACCTGAGTGGCTCACCTTGATTTCGGCTCAGGTCATAATCTCACAGTCCTGAGACTGAACCCACCATTTGAACTCTCCACTGGGGGTGGAGGCTGCTTAAGATTCTCTCTCTTCCTCCCCTCATGTCAAGTTCTGTACTGACAGCATGGAGCCTGCTTGAGATTTTCTCTCTCTCTCTGACCCTCCCACATGCGCTGGCTCTCTGTCTCTCTCTCTCTCTCTCTCTCTCTCTCTTTTTCTTTCTCTATGAAAAATAAATAAATAAACTTAAAAAAAAGAAAACTATAAATTGACTTGGCCTCCTTTGCAAAGGAACTCAATCTCCAGGACACTAGGTGAAAAATCTGCATGGCTGTAGCCTCAGAAACTCTAGATACATTTTTTTAAAGATTTTATGTACTTAGGAAGAGCAGTGTCCTCTGTTAACAGTCATAGAGCAGGTAGTGTGCAGTATATGCTCATTAAAATTGCAAATGAGCTCAGCCACAGAGAATTGTTTCCAAGTTACAAGGTGAACCTTAAAAAATAATTAAAAAATTACAGATTATAAAAATGCTTCAGTAAACATGAACTCAATCAAGTAGAAGTAACACACAGTAATACCATAGGGATTCTTTTTTAAAAAACATATCTTCTCAAACATAGATTGTCGTGATAAAACAGAGTAGGAAAGTTGGACTCATCGTGAAGATACCTCATAAAATGAATGTTTATTATCGTTTATTATAGACATACTGATAGCTAACTTTTACTTTTATTCCTTGGATAAACCCTAACATTGGTCAGATTTCAAATCACTGAGCTTCCTTTCTGGTTATACTCAGGGCAGGATGGCTTAACTCACCATTTGTTGAGGAAAAAGTTGTAAATGTATTGTCCCAGAAACCAAGGGAACTTTCTGGCTGATAAAAACAATTAGAGCCAATATAGTGTAAAGCTATATAGGATCTTGTTTTGGAATCATTAGTTGCTACTGACTCTTTTAGTTATATTGACAACTTTACTTAAAATAAAACCTTGACGCATTGAGAGAATATACCATCAGCAATTTCCTTTCACATAAATGACTTTTACTTACTAAGGTTTTCTTTCAGAGCAAAGACTGTGGATGCTTAGTGAGTCATCGTAAATAGCACAAATGCCATGCATTTTCACAAACCTGCTTTTCCTGTAGTTACTCAAGCGTACTTCCTTAAACCCTGGACAAGGAAGATGCAGAGAGTAGACAACGTAGTAGCATGTCGGTGACTCCAAGCCCGTAAACAGGAACCACACAATCCACCTGCCTTTGAGTCAGAACCATTATTTTTAATGCCAGCAAGTCTCATTGAATAGTATGTCAATCTGTTTTATTAAAGCATTTTGCTTTAAACAATTAAGCTCATTTCTTTGTTTTCCATAGTGTAAATGCAATTTCATTTCAGCTATTAAATTTTATACATAGTTTCTATGAAATTTATACCTCTCTTTTCTGTGTAATTAGAGTGAAACAGCATATTCTGGGAGACTTTTTGCAAATAAGGTTCAGATAAATTGCTCAGAGCGGTGTCTAAAACAAAATCAATAGTTTGAATGATCATCAATTAGGGATGCTCTCAAACAGTCCGCTGCCCTGATTGATACAATAAGGTTGGAAAGTGAGCGGGTTTAGCATTATTTGACAAAATCACCATAAAAGCACTGGGAGAGCAGTTCTTAGAGTCATTAAAATGTTTTGAAGGGAGAAGTCCCCTTAACTCGGGGGTTCCTCTTGGTAATAGCTTGAGTTGTGTATGGTTTCAAGTTTTAATTGCATAGATATTTCTATTTTCACTCCTTTTCACTCTACAAAGTATTTTTTAAATTCTCAAGCCATAAGCATTCTTCCTGCTAATCCCTCCCCAAATGCTCATAATTTGACCGCTATGCCTTTCCTCATTAAATTGCTTCACCATAACAGAAAACGCATTCTGAAATCCCTGGTACGTTATTCCTTAGTACTTTTCTGTCTACCTGTGCTAAGTAACCTCCTGGTCATCAGCTTCCTGGTCATCTACTCTCCATTTTAGAAAAGCAAGCGAACAACTGCCTACTGATGTGTATTTAAGTTTAGCAAATGTCAAAGCTTATCTGTGGCTTCCAGCAGAGCATGCAGGTGTTTTGGCTGCCGGGACTTTTGTTCCTGGGAAGCAGCAAAGTGTGATACAGGTGAAAGAAGCATTTTGGAAGCAGAAATGATCTTGCCTGAATCATTCAAATATTGATAACAATGCACCCCTTCAAAATCCCACAGTGTGTTCTGTGCCTTCCCTAAGAAAGCACTATAAATAGATACATTGAGAATCTTATAGTTAATAACATATTTCAAAAATGTATACCGCATTCTTATTGCACATAAGACATTGCAATAGGGTCATGATGGATACACAGGCAAAATTCGGAGACAAGAATTCACCTTAAGGACCTTACTCCCCATTTGTTTAATTTAAAATAAAAGCATGTGAAAATAAAAATTAAATAACATAAAAATTAAAAAGGCAAGATAATAATGCAAAAGGTACTGTGTTCTAGCAAATTTCCTTACATATAGGAGCAAGTCAATATGTATTTGCTGCTCTGATGAATAGACTAGCTGAGTTATGCATACAAATGAGTGCTTTAAGAGTCTATGTAGAGAGGAGCCATCACTTTGTGGCATTCCGAAAACCTGAACAGATTTGTTGTAGTAAGGTTGGGTGGAGCTTAAGACAGAATTTAATCAAGGCAAAAACTCCCATTCTTTATACCTTCCCAGTAGAATTTATTTATGGAGTTCGGGAGTCTTTAGTTCCACTTGAAAGATATACTCGGCATGACCACATTATTGTCCTTTCTGTTAATGAACAAATACAAGCAAATAAAACTCAAAGGGTTAAAAAACACTTTCCCTAACCTGTAGCAGCCACTTATCTATTCTCTATTTTTCCAGTTTAGTCATTTCCAGAATGTTATATAAAGAGTATAATATAGTATATTACCTTAGCTTTTTTCCCCACTCAGCATAATTCTCTGGATATTCATCCAGGTTTTTGCATAAATCAATAGTTCCTTTTATTGCTGGGTAGTATTTCATGGTATAGATGTACCACAATTTTGTCTAACCATTCATCTATTGAAAGCCATCTGTGTTATTTCTGGGATTCATTTGTTATGAGTAAAGCTACTATAAACATCCATATGCAAGTTTCATATAAACATAAGTTCTCATTTCTTTGGGATAAATTCCCAGCAATGCAGTTGCTTTATCACATGGTAGTTATATGTTTATGTTTTTAAGAAAGCATCAAATTGTTTTTGCGGAGTGGCTCTACCATTTTACATTCTCAATAGCAATGTATGAGTGACCCAGTTTCTTTAAATCCCCACTAGTGTTTGGTTTCGTCAGCATTTTTTATTTTAACTATTTGGTAGATGTATAGTAGTATCTCATTGTAGTTTTTAACCTGCATTTTCCTAATGGTCAGCAAAATTGAACATCTTTTCATTTGATTATTTGTTATCTGTATATCCTCTCCAGTGGAACCTCTCTTCCTGCCTTTTGTTCATTTTCTAATTGAGTTGTTTGTTTCTTTGACTGTTGAATGTTGAGATATTTTTTCTTTAATTTTTTAAAATGTTTTATTTATTTAGAGAGAGAGGGAGAGAAAGAGAGGGAGAGTACAAAAGTGGTAGAGAGAGGGGGGGAGAGAGAATCCCAAGCAGGCTCCACTCTGTCAATGCAGAGCCCAGTGTGAGGCTCAATCTCATAAACAGTGGGATCATGACCTGAGCTGAAATCAGGAGTCAGATGCTTAACCCACTGAGCCACCCAGGCACCCCAGGAGTTCTTTATATATGGTATATACTAGTCCTTTTATGGATATGTGATGTGTAGATATTTTCTCCCACTCTGTGACTTGTCATTTTTATCAAAGTTATTAGTTCTGGTGAAGCCCAAATTATTTTTTTTCTTTTATGAATTTTGGTGTCAATCCAAGAATTCTTTGTCTAATCTATATCTTAAAAAGATTTCTAAGTTTTTCCCTAAAAATTTTGTTGACTTGTACTTTACATTTAAGGTTGTAATACTTTTTAATTAATTTTTACATAAGATGTGTGCTACTGAGCATATATTTGTGTGGGTCTATTTCTGGGTTCCCTGTTCTGTTCCATTGATTTGTATCATGCAGCCTTCATAACTATAGTTACAATGTTAGTCTTAAAATCACATAGACTGATGTTTCCCAGTTCATTCTTTTTCAATATTGTTCCAACTATTCTACTCACTTTGCCTGACAATATAATGTCTTTCATAGGTTTATGTATAAATACTTAAAAAAATATGCTGAGATTTTGATAGGAATTGTGTTAAACCTGAATACCAATTTGCAGAGGATTGAAATCTTTACTGTTGACTCTTTCAATCCATGAACATGTAGATTTCTCCATTTATTTAGAAAATGTTTATAAATTTGTATAAATGTGTATAAGTATATATTTATAGCTATAGTTATAAATCATCTTTGTGTGGCTTCCCTGTTCAAGTTCAGCATGTATTTTTTTAGATTTACTGTTAAGTATGTATATATGTATTTATAATTATAGATTAATAAAAATTGAATCATACATATAATATATATTACATATGGAAATGACATTGGTTTGCTAGTATGTAAAAGTGGAATTGATTTTTGTATGTTTATTTTGTATCCTGTGATATTACTGAACTCACTTATTAGCTCAAGAGATTTTTTTGGGCAGAATTATTGGATTTTCTATGTAGAATCATGTCATCTCCAAATATGGACAGTTTTATTTTATGGTTTTCTTTCCAATCAGAAGCCTCTTATTTCCTTATCTTGCTTTGTTACAGTGGTTACAATTTCTAGCATAACTATTCTGTGAGTGGACATCTTGGTCATTTTCCTGATCTTAGAGGGGAAACATTTAGACTTTGAGACTCTGATAATTTAATCCTAACAATGCAATTAACTTTTATATCAATTTTTACGTTTGCCTGTTTTTATTATAGATAAAGTAAAAGCTGTATTGAAAAATCTTATAATGTGGTGCTTGCATGCATGGGCTTTCAGGTAGTCAAAACTAAGTGTGATTCCCTGCTCTCTCCCTTCCTAGTAGTGTTACCTTGATCAGGTTTCATAACCTTCCAAGTCTCAGTTTGTTTCTCTGCAAAATACTACAATGCATTAATTCATTCCATTAATTTTAAATTCAGTACTTTAAAAAATTGATACTAAAAGTACCTACCTATCTCACAAACTTGTGAGAACTGAATAACAGGATACTTGTCAAATACTTAGCACATGGTAAGAATTTGAATTTTAGCTATTAGACCATGAGTATCAAATAAAAACTTGTCCCATAATCATGTAGTTAGATCAGTGGTTCTCAATTAAATAGACAGAAATGATCTTATCCCAACCTCAGCCTTCAACTGGAGTAGGAGGTGCTATTGGGATCTAGTAGATCAAGGCCAACAATGCTGCTGAACATTCTATAATTCATAGGATAGCCTTCCTAACAAATAATTCTCTGGTACAAAATGTTATAATGCCAAGGTTGAGAAAACCTGATTTAGATGGTAATAGACATGTATATGGAAATATGTTAAAAATAGCTTATAGGTTACCAGTAAATTTCCACCTGTTCTTTAATCTTTGGCCTAAACTCACTTTCTCCAAGACCCTTTCTTTGGCTGGCTTTTTCATGTTCAGAATAGCTTTTCATCTCCACCCTTTCAATAATACATTAATTTACACTCCTAGATCTCAGTTGGATCATCAGCCAGAAACTGCATTTTCTTTGGGAATAACTCCACTTTTCTAGTACACATTACTTATAGTCACCAAATATGTTTAATAACTCTTCCTTAGCTTTGTTTTTTTTGGTCTGAAACTCTGGTTACTTTTAAAACTCATGCTTTTATTTATGCCTATTTCAGCAATCCCTTAGAGTTAATGATATGACATCTTGTCTACTAATAAGATTGCTCTTCTGCTTTCAAATGGGAAAACCCATTTTTCTATATGCTCCAGTCATTACTGTATTGTCAGAAATCCTTTAAATAGCAATGTATATAAGATGACTTCATTTGACATTCAAGTCAGCATTTGAAAAATGGATTAAAAATTAGTAGAAAAAATTCAACTGGTGATTGAGCATACATCCTTTTCCATGAGTATTGATCTGAAGCAGAATTTAAGTTCATATACCTCTAGTTGCTGTTTTGGCTTCCTCTGAGGTTTTTCCATTCACCAACAGCACCTTTATAGCGTAACGTCCCTGCTCTTTCAAGGTGGCCCTAGAAATGTTCAGTCTACCCCTAGATGGAACTATCATCTCAGTAACAAAAATAAACTAGCCAAGGATTTTATCCTCAAGTACCACACCTATGTGGTTCCCTTTTAATAAGAAGATTTGAGAGATGCATCCTGTTGCAAAAATGCTCTCCCAAGGGCCAATCATTGCATCTGAGTTATCTCCATCATAGTGATCACTTGAATTAAAGCCTTGTGTTGTGCTAATGGGATATCAAAACCTAATGCAAATACAGCCAAAACGAGATGACACACCAGAACTTTTTATCAATTTACTGTAAACTGACAATATTAATATTTGGATCAACAGGGGCAAATAAATTATAACCATTCTTCTCCTTCAGGATCACATGGAAATTAACACATTAGCTTTATAACAAGTCAGATGGATTGAAGAATAAAGTATTGATGTTTAGTCACTTAGAACTATCTGTTATGTTTCTTCCACTAATGGAAGATGATCCAAAGGACAGTCCACAAAGCAGATACTCACGTAGGAAGCTGCAAGGGGAGTCACTGCTTCAACCCGCAGGCATTGCCCACGAAGGCAAGAAAACCAGGTCATATAAAGGAAGGATTAAGTGGTAAAGAAAGAGGCCATTAATGTGGGAAGGCTCCAGATAAAAATATAAGGATGGGAGTCCTAACCATTAACATGGAAAATGGTACTATCAAATGTCAAGAGACCAAAGCAGAAGGCACAAAGGAAGTCCGTTTTTGACATAGGCAGTGGTAGAGGTTTGTGTGTGTGTGTGTGTGGGGGGGGTCCTAATGACTGATTCTTCCTGATTGAGGCCCAGATGAATCACTTAAGAAGAGACCCCTTCTGTAAGATTCTACAATTAATAAGAATGGATGAGGACACCTGGATAACCAAGTTGGTTGAGCATCTGACCTCAACTCAGGTCATGATCTCAGGTTCCGTGAGTTCAAGCTCCACATTGGGCTTTCTGCTGTCAGTGCAGATCCTGCTTCAGATCTTCTGTCTACCTCTTGTTCTGCCCCCTCTCCCACTCATGGTCTCTAAAAAATGAATAAATATTAAAAAAAAAGAAAGCATGGAGAAGAGGTGGCTCTAGATTAGGTAGAGGGATAGCATGGGGAAAAGAGGAGGGTTAAATTGTAAATAACAAGGGCAAGCTCTGTTACTCAGAGCTGGCCTTACCAAGCACAGTGCTAGACTTGGGTCTTTGGAGGAAAGTAGAATGAGCAACTTTGTTTCTTCACTTCAAGGAATCTATAGTCTAATCTAGTGGGGTTATTGGGTTGCATCCATGTCCATGAGATATATCTCTAGCATTTACATGCTAGAGCATACCTTAAAAGCAACTGACTATAGTCGGTGTATTAAAAAAAAATTCACTGTGTGATGTGACATATGTATTATGTGATGGCTATGTCATATCATCAAACTTTCATGTCCAGTTGTTTATTTGGCATCAAAAGACTGGATCCCTAACTCATCCAGACCTGGGAACAAAATAGGAAAATTTATCTAGAAAGTGAAGAAACGAGAATGTGAGAAACCGGCCAAGGCTGATTTTGCATGGACTAGGAAACAGAATGAGGGACCAATTCAGGAAATAGCAATCAACATGACATTGGCTCTTTGGTTGACAGCACTTGGCAATGGCTATAATGAATGTCCTACAAACAAGCATAATGATTCAGGTAAAATGTGGACAACATTCAGTGATAAATCTTTCCTCAAAGGAAGATGAAAATTTTAGATACATTTAATCTTTTCTTCTGTGTTTCCATCTTTGGCTAAGATTCTGATTTACTCCTCATTTGATAGTGCTACTTTTAGGCTATCTCCGTGAAATAACGCAACCCGATAAAATGTTCTTGCTGCCAAATAGGAAAATGTGCTAAATAAATACAACTAAACATCACTTTGGAAAGGAGACATTTTATGCATGAATTCTAAAATACCCGAAATCAGAGCAGGTGCAAAAAAGAAGCTCTAATGAAATGGATATGGCTCTTCTAACAAAAAGTGAGTGATTTTTTTTTTTGTTGTGTTTTTTAAGGTGAGGAAGGAAATTACTCTTATTAACTGTGGGTGAAGAGAGAGCTGCATAGGGTGCATACTTGATAGCTTTTTCTGGCAGCAAAATGTTCCCCAAGACCTCTCTGGCATGTTGATGAAAACTGATAGGGAAGTCAAGCTTTCTCTTACACAGTGCAAGAATAACAGGATTTTCCAGCAGTTTCTCACAGGTGATAAAATTCACAGACCTAATAGTAAAGAATCAGACTGTTTTGCTGATAATTTTATCAGTGGTTATTTCATACAAGATGAACGGGGGACAATTTTAGGTCATGATTTTCTATTTTCCATTAGGTAACACAGACAGAAATGACGTGAATAGATCACTCTCTACAAAGTGATTATCTAAGAAGAATTAGTAGAAATTGTGATCCAGATATATACTGCCAAGGCAGCAGTTCTGGGCCTGTGTAGGCGGGTGTAAAATCAGCACTAAGACTTACAAAACGTTAAGGTCAAACAACAGGACTAAACTTCTAGAATTTTAGGGCAGTAGATAATTCAGAGCATCCCAGTCAATCTGGAACAGATTACAATTATACGTCTGTGCAGGGAAAGAGATAGGAAAAGTGAAGTAGTCTCTTTTAGAGATACTCTCTTTTACTTTTTATTATCGCTATTATTTTTAATTGTTATTCCCAAGGATTTGCCTCCCACTGGATTTTGAGAAACTTAAGGAAAGAGACTGACTCTTACCTGTTTTGGTAAACCAGTGGCTAGCTGATGTCATGGTACATAGCATGTTAAATATTCACTGAGGAAATGAAATTATAGAGCAACTTCAGAATATGATCTCTGGGTTGGATGTACCTTATCAACACGGCTCAACAGAGATTTCTATGATGGAAATTTTTGGCAGTGCCCAGTTTGGTAGCTGCTAGCCACAAGTGGCTATGAGCTTTTGAAATATGGTGAGTGCAACTGAGAAACTGCATTATCAATTTTCCTTAATTTTAAATCATTTAAATGTAAAACTAAGTTAGCCACATGTGGGACAGTGGAGTGCTACATTTTGCAAAAGAGTCAAGAATAGAAGATGTTGGTTTTGTAACTTACTATTTTAATATTATGTGACTGTCTTCTCTTTCAATTTATCATCTTTTGTTAATTAAGAAATTAAAAAAATAGTTTCATATTTCAAGTTAGTTAAAAGTGACCAGTCTTCCTTGTTGACTTGCAATGACCATCTCAGAATTACTGACTACGTCTGTAGTAGAGCATAAAAGAACATTAAGCACACAGACCTCTTGTTTCCTCATCACAGTGAAATTGTGATTTTAATACCCACCTGAGAGGTCATTGGGAGGATTAATGACAAAATTCATAGTCTTTATTGCAATGCCTGATACATAAGAGATAGTAAATGATAGCTGTTACTGCTGTGGTTGTTGTTAAGGGTAAACGGATGAGCTAAGTGCTGTGAGGGTAGTGAGGGTTAGGATAGTCCCTGGCTTTTTAGAATGATTTCCTAAAATTTTTCATTCACTCTGTATAGGTACCAATAATTTTTCTGTCCCGATATGTCATTAATCTTAGTCCCTCATGTAAAGGTTACAGGTACTTCTATGAGGTTCTACATGCTTTTGAGGAAGAGATTCCTATCTTAATTATGCCTTCATATTCTTAGAACAGAATCTGATATTTAGTGCTTAACAATGATTACTGAATTTGAATGACATAAAACTACAATCTTCACAGCTGCTACTAAAGGAAAACAAGGTTTTTTAGTAATATACAGGATCCAGTGAGAACAACACATATATGATAAAAACATAAAACATCCCATTAACTATAATAATATTTATCTCACACACAACTCCATCATACAAACATAAGTAAACAGGTAATCTAAGAAAATAGTTAGCAATAAGTATGAAGGGTCCATGGGAAGAAAATTATCAAATTTATATAAATGTATATATTATCAAATATATATAAAGAAACCTTGAATTAATGCAAAAGCATACCTTGTTTCTGGACGGAAAGAATAAACATTGTAGAAAAGCACAATCCATTTTAAAATCTAAATTTGCAAACTTTTCTGGAAATCTTTGAAAAATAATACTAATGAGCTTGTTCATCAAGTATTAAAACAAATTATAGAGCTGCAATAAGTAAACCAATGTACTATAGGTACAAGGATAGACTTATAAAAAGAGGAATAAAATCGATAATACAATCAAAGAAAATCCATTGAATTAGGAATTTTTAACTTAAAAGACCGGTTTAAATGTTGACTGGGGCACTTAAAACTATGCGACCTCAGGCTCATTATTTAACCCAAATTTGTTTTTCTTATCTTTAAAATGAAAAATTGAAAAAATAAATGTCGTAGGACTAACATGGTAAATTCATAAATGTGTAAGACAGTAATGCATTCCTTTAAAATGTAGGAAAATGGAGGTCACTGATAACTTAAAATTAACGAAGGGTTCACGCACTTGGTATGTAGTTCTATAGATCATGAATTTTAATATTGTTCTTTTACTGATATGACTCTTGCAAATATTTTTTTCAAGGGAATTGCTTGTTTTGATTTTTTTTGTCTTTTGTAAGAGAGAAATTTTTCATCTTTTTAAAGAATTTTTTAATGTTTATTTATTTTTGAGTGAGAGAGAGATACAGAGTGCAAACAGGGAGAGACAGAGACACAGAATCCAGAACAGCCTCCAGACTCAGCTATTAGCCCAGACACGGGGCTCAAACCCACAAACCACGAGATCATGACCTGAGCTGAAATTCGACGCTTAACTGACTGAGCCACCCAGGCACCCCAGAAATTTTTCATCCTTATTTAGTTAAATCTGTTAAATATTTCCTTCGTGGCTCTTGCTTTTTCATTTTATTTAGCAAGTCTCCCTTCCTTTTCAACTTTCTTCACATAACTATAAAAATATTCTTTTGTATTATTTAGCATTTGGATTTTTTAATGCAAAAAAAGTTTGTAAGTGTGATAAATGATCTAATTTTATTTTATTTTTAAGTGATTAGCTGATTGTCACAATAGTATTTAATAACCAATCCTTTCTAAAAAATTTTAAATCCCATTCATTAAAGCTATATTAGTATTTATTCATAGGTCCTTGTCTGGACTCTTCTTTTCCATGGACCTATTTATCTACTCCCCAGACAATCTCCCTGTTTTAATTAATACAGATTTATTCACAATTTTTAGATTTATTTTAGGTTAATATTATTGTTTTTTTAAATTTTGAATTCTTTTTTATGTGAATTTTAGAATCTCATCAAATTTTATAAATATAATTTTGAGATTTTGATTGGAATTGCTTTAAATTTATAGATTAAATGAGTTTTTAAACCCTGGGACTTGATAGATTCCTCTAATTATTAAATTTTTTTAGCACCACACATTCGATAAACTCGTAATTTCCTTCACATAGTCATCACACATTCTTTTTCCAGCTTATACTCAAGCAATTTACTAATTTGTCGTTGTTGCTATTTTAAATGATATTCTTTTCCCATTAAATTTGCTAACTGGATATTCTTGCTTTATAGTAAAGCTACTGAATTTTGTGAACTTAGTCTTGCTGAATAATTGTATAACTACCACTTATTTCACTTAATTTGTATGCATTTTTGTTAGATAATTTTATCATCTACAATAAAAGCCTTTCCCCTCCCCTTCAATATTTTATACCTTCATTTATTTATCTCACTTTTTCTTTGAATGAATGGAATTTTCTATGTATGATATTAAATAGTAGTTTTATCTCAAGTATTTATTAATGTGAACGTTTCTAATATTTAACCATTTAGTATGATTTTGTTTGTTTCAAATAGATAATCATCATTGGAATTAAGGAGACCCCTCCCATTTCAAAACGATTCCCCATCCTGGGGTCATTCAATCAGAGAAAGGGACATTACAATTTTTGCCTGCGAGATAAATGCCTAAAAATAGATGGAGCAGGGTAATGGAAAACAGAGAGAAAAACTCTGGTCTCTCTCTCTCTCTCTCTCTCTCTCTCTCTCTCTCTCTCTCTCTCTCTTAAATACATACATATTTAATTTTATTTGTTTTGAGAGAGAGAAAGAATGCACGTGTGCAAGTGCAAGTGCATGAGCAGGTGCATGTATGAGAGCATGGGCGGGGGAAGGAGAGAGAGGGAGAGGGAGAATCCTTATTCAGGACTCATGACCTGAGCCAAAATCAAGAGGTCGATGCTTAATCCACTGAGCCACCTAGGTGCCCACCTGCTCTATATTTCTATTAAAAAAAAGAGCATTAAAGGAACACTGTTGTTTTAATTAATTAGTAACATTTTGAAACACAGCTCCTTGCAGTGCTTTCATTTTATATTTCTCTTTTCAAAATACATTTACATGTGCAGCACCTGGATGGCTCCGCTGGCATATGTCCGACCCTTGATTTTGGCTCTGATCATATCTCACAGGTTCATGAGATTCAGGCCGGAGTTAGACTCTGCTCTGACAGCATGGAGCCTGCTTGGAATTCTCTTTCTCCCTCTCTCTCTCTCTCTGCCTCTCCCTCACTATCTTTCTCTCCCGAAATAAATAAGTATGCTTTAAAAATATGTTTACATTCTTCTTAAATCTTCTATTAGTTTTTTAATTTTCTCAGATGTCAATTTTTTCCTCTCAATGGAATATTAATTTTATTCTGTCTATGATTCATTATGAGCTAGAGTTCTTTTTTCTTTCAGTTCCTTTTTTTCTGATGTTTCAGGTACTTTTTATGTGTTATATTTGCCAATTCATATAAAACTGAAATGAACTCATTATTCCATGATTTTAAATGTGAGACTTTTTTCTTTGCACATTTTACTGTAAAGGTTCAACATTTTTAAAAAATATGACAAATTAAAATTAAAGAACAATATTTTATAAATTCATTTCAACTTCACTCTTAGCAGTTACATATTGAATCTATCCATTAATTAGAAACAGTTCAGGTAAAATTTTTATTCAAATTGTTATGAAAAATAGTTTTTCTATTTTTTCCCTTAGTTTCTTGGACTTTTGTTAGACCAGCTTCTAAAATGAATACATCTTTTTCTATCTCTGTCACACTGTTATCACAGGGAGATGTGGTTTGATGGAAAGCTAATCAGAGACACAGGGGGAAAAAAATGCAAGTTCCTTCAACACACAGAGAAAAAATGTAATGTCAGCACACAGAGCTAGTAACATAGTGTCACCTGCAATATGGTAGATGAGAGATGGGGGGAGCTTCCCAGCCTGCAGGACACTCTACCCTATAAAAGTGGAGTAAAACCCAGTCAGCCCACAAAATTAAATTGCCTAAAATGCACTTGTTGGAGATAAGTGAAATACCAGGACGAATCTACTCAGTTTACCAGTCTAGTGTTCTTGGAGCCCAGGTATGAAACCTCAGTTAGCCTGGTCCAACTGCCTTTGGCATCACCTGGTAGTGAGCATTCACTCAGGGTGTAAAGTGGATGAGGATAACTTGAGGTCCCGTCACAAAGATCTTCAGAATCACAGCAGCCATGCCAGGGATCTCCCAAGGAGTCAGATTAGCGGGGACCTGATCTGAGAAATTAGGCTGGCAGAATACAAAGAAAATGTTTGTGGGTTTCTCAGTTAATTCTGTACCTTCTCCACTCAAGAAGATAAAAACTTTTACCCACCTCCTCTCCAGATGGGTGACTACAATTTTAAAAATCGTTTTCCCAGGAGTGCCATTATCCCTGGTTGATGCAATCTTTAAACGTGTGTAGAATCTATTAGTACACCAATATGGCCAACCCATGTGTTTTTCTTTATTGCTTTTAATGTTTATTTATATTTGAAAGAAAGAGAGTGTGAGCAGGAAAGAGACAGAGAAAGAGGGAGACACAGAATCCAAAGCAGGCTCTAGGCTCTGAGCTGTCAGTGCAGAGCCCAATGCCATGCTTGAACTCATGAGTTGTGAGATCAAGACCTGAGCCGAAGTCTGATACTTTACAGACTGAGCCACCCAGGTGCCCCTGCCAATCTATGTCTAATCATTTAATTTATTTTGACAATACATTACATTTTTTAAAGGTGATCTGCATTTAGTGTTTTTATTATCTAATCTTCTCACTACAACTGTATATTCTGAGGAAAATAACAACTTCTAATTGCTAAAGCCAATGTCTTCACCTTGACTCTAACATTGTAGTTTTACAATTATTTTGTGGCCTCTTTGTTATTTTATGTCATCTTTTAAGTTCCTTCCTGATTACTCATCCTCCCTCCATCTCTTAGTTGTACATATTCTTACAGGTCTTGTCCTTAGCATATTTCCCTTCACTACATATATTCTCCTGGACAGTCTTTTCTGGGTTCATGCCATCACCTGTCATAGCAAGGAATGTAAATCTCCGAATTTTATCTTGAATTTGTATTATGTTCCCTGAAATTTTACCTTCATCAATCTCATAGCTACTAGTTATTCATTTATAGATGGTTCCCCATGGGACTTCAAATTTGCTGTCTGGAAAACTTAACTCAGTTTTACATATATGTTGATGCTTACCATTGTTTTGAGTGATTTTCTTGTCTACATGATAACTTTCCAGGCCCCAAGCCTTATAGTTCCTTGACTGCTTCAATTCTTTAGACCTTTAGATCCTTCTCTTTGGTAATTCACTCCATGACCAAATTTGGATGTGGTCATCATTTGGGTGTTTTCTGCCTCTGAAATCCAAAATAACAACTTATGTTATCTCAGTCAATAAAACAAATCAATCCAAAAGTCTCCCAGGTTATATTTTAGCCCTTCTTGGGTAAATTCAGATTCTAGGATTTTTCAAATCTGTCATTCTTCATAATTCAACACCCTGTCTTTTAAAAAAGTAAAGAAGCTGGTAGAACTTCATTTTTTATGCTGGATTATTTTTCCAAAGCCTAAAGGGTAAGCTATCTTTCTTACTCTATGTATAGTTACCAAACAAAGAAAAGAATTTTAAACTACTCTAAACAGTAGTGTGCTGGTAAATGTTTAATAGCTAACTTTGTGAAAAATAAAACCTCTTACATATAACATCTTCTGACTCCTGTAGCTTTCTGATTTCTGCAAGTATTCCCACCATGGCTGCTTTCAGGCTACCAACATGATGTCGCTGAATGTTGTAGCGGGAAAAGCTGTGCATAATCAGGTCTTGAGAGCTTGAAAGAGCCACTGTGGCTCCCGCACACCACTCGCTGCCTCTAAGCTTGCACTGCTCTTCCTTCTGGCTCAGGCCAGATTCCAACCCCCACCCCCCCGCCAGACCCCATGCTAGTGCTTCATCTGACAGCAAAAGTAGTAGGGAAGATCCACTGATAAATGAGCACACGGAAATCACAGTTGGCTTCTTCTCTGCTGATGTCCTCAACCGGTCTAGTCTCTGCCACTGGCTCTCTTATGTAACTCTCTTTGTTCTACTGGAGCATCTCAGGCATAGTCTCTTGTGTCGGTAATCTAATGGAAGCGTAACCCCCTTAGGATGTGTCACCAGGACCTTTGCACGAGGGTATTTTTCATAATCACAAGTCCATTGGTAAGATGGGCAATTCAGTCATTGCCAACTACCTTCTTTAGGCCCATGGGAGAAATTTATATTCCCACCACATCACCACACCACCATTTAGGTATTGGCTTTATAAAAACTCACGTGTGGTGGGGGTGACGGCAGGGAGAGGATTGCATGTATTGATTTTTACTTTGTTTCAGCTGCTTGTGCTATAATGCCATTTTGCTACTGACCTTATCCCACAACCCAGGAGAGATGATAACCTTGTGTGTTCTGCCATTTCTTAAACTTGACATACAAAATATATACTGATCCCATGTTTAGAAATACCTACAGACTGCTGTGAGCACATCTATCTGGGAATAAAGAAAGAGGATGAGTGTTCCCCACTTCACACAGAGGAAGGAAACCATGTGGAAAGGATGGAATAAGCACCAGAAACTAAAGAATCAGAGGGGTGCTTGGGGGCTCAGTCGGTTAAGCTTCCAACGTCGGATCAGATCATGATCTCATAGTTCACGAGTTTGAGCCCCACGCAGGCTGTGTGCTGAAGGCTCAGAGCCTAGAGCCTGCTTTGAGGACTCTGTATCCCTATCTTCCTGCCCCTCCACTGTTCATTCTCTCTCTCTTCTCTCTCTCTCTGTCTCTGTCTCTGTCTCTGTCTCTCTCTCTCTCTCTCTCTCTCTCTCTGTTTCTCTCTCTCAAAAATAAATAAAACATTAAAATTTTTTTAAATGAATGACAAAAACCCTTTGGCCTGAAGACCCTCTCTCTATGTCTGGCTAATATTATATCTCTGCCTAGAGCAGGGAAGGATGAAAAACCTAGTTTCTTTGTTCCATGTGATTCCTGGTAGGGCATGTTTCAAAAACAGAGGAAAGTTCTCTTTCTCTAGTACCACATTTATTAGGAAACCCTTGTATTACAAGGCAAGTGCCAATTAAAAGTAAATAAATGTATTTTCATCTTAATGCCAATATTTTTCTCATCAAGAGATTCTTTCTCTGTGTATTATCTATTATCTAAACTTTGGAAGCATGAAGGAATATGTGCGTATATATTTGTGTCTTGATTTCATAAAAACTCTAATTCATCATTATTTATTTTTATGCAGATTGGTGCTTTTAGTGGAAACTGAAAAGATGGTATACATATAATATGTGACTTCTATAAATTTTATAGTCATCTGGGTCATTTAACTCTTGATTTCAGCTCAGGTCATGATCTCACAGTTCATGATTTCGAGCCACATGTCAAGCTCTGCACTGACAGCATAGAGCCTGCTTGGAATTTTCTCTCCCTTCTCCCTGTCTCTGTACACCACCCTCCCCCACTCCCCGCCAAATAAACATTAAAACTTTGTATAGTCAAAAAATCATTCTTTTGATGAACAGTTTTTGAGTATCTATTATGTATAAGTCACTACTATGCTAAAGTAAGACTGAAGAGAAGAAAAAAATAGGTAGTTTCTTCTCTCAAGAATTTTTCTCACTAGAAAAATTTAAATATTATGTCAATCATTGAATTAACCAAGTTTATCCTAGCAATCAATGCATTACAGATTACTCCAAAGTCTGGGCCAAACACTAAGCCACCACAAATTCCTTTAGTAGTTTCAAGTCAAAGGCATTAAATATTCATTGTTATAAACAATGAGATGTGAAAATCACTGATAGTCTCATATCTTTCAGTATTCACTTCATTAAAAAATATTTAGCCATGAATTTTAAATTATTTCTATATACTATGTATTATCTACGTATTTATTACTTGTAAAGAAATTAACATTTTTAGTTATCTCAGTATTTTTTTGTTTGAATGCATTTTTAGGAATGCAGCTTATTTAATACTGTATACATATTAATTTAGTTCCAGTCTTCTTGAATTTTATATTTTTCACACATTCAACTATGACATTGGTAGTAGTGTTCACCTGGGTCACACATGCCATTTTATTCACCATCTCACCCTGTCTGTTCAACCAGTTATAATACAGACAGATGGAGAGCTCCGTCACCAATCACAGACCATTCCAGTAACTGCAGTTACCTGACTCTGAAGCCCTGAACAAATCTCGATTGCAGTGCGCTCTCAATATTCTTAGATGCCAGAAAATTCAAGTTCCCCAGGATGACCATCTCTGGCAAACTGTGAGAATATAGGCTTTAATTTCCCCATAGATGTGAAAGAGAAACCCCTTTCATGACTATGAGGGAATTCACTCACTAATTCAACAAATATTTTTAGTTGAGCGCATTCTATGAGCATGATCTTTCAAGTTGCCACAAGGTAAGGACTCCGCGGCAATATATTTTTAAAATTATTTTCTTTGATTGGTACTACATAGAGTAAGAAATACCACTCTATGTAGATTTTGGAAAAGAAAAACTGAAGTTCCACCAGTTTATTTCTCCTTTATTTTCTATATTGATAGTTGACTTTTTCAGTTGATGGTCTTTATGTCCACAAATAGTATTGTTATACATCCTAAGTTAGTAATTCTCTCTCTCTTTCTAAATTGTATAAATAATTACATAACTCTTTAATAATGAACCATAATGGGACGGAATGAACTTGTCTATGCAGTGATGGATAGCACCTGTTCCTGAGGATGGTGCTGCTGACCTACAATTCAGAAAAATCAGTGAATTAAGTTCTGCTCAGATGTGAAGACTGAATTTCTTATATCACAGCATCCATTACTCACCAAACTGTATTGAGATTGCCATGTGTCACACATGCCAATCACTTCTTTTTGTAGGTAAAAGAAATTTTGGATGTTTAATGACAGCAAACCATTAGGCTACTTCTTGATGTTCAGAATTCCAGTTTTCTCTCCTTTGTACCAAATAGCAGCATTTTCCATTTTTAACATCTGTTTTATGGTTAATATTAGTATTATAATTATTTTATGAGACACTGGACATGTATTAGAAGGACCATAAAACTAAGTCATCCAAAGTCAAAGCTCTCTGTGGGCACTCTCTGTCTTTAAATATTTATTATCTTCATTAACAAATGGCTTGTGTTTGCTGACATTTTTGTTTGTTTTTCCCCACAATTAAAATTTTGTATATTAGAGTGTAAATGAACTGCATACTATATGAATAGTATACTTTTACTGAAAAGTGAATTGAACAATCACAAATTAATATTGGTAAAATTGTCCTGTAATCAAAGCACTCCGTATTTAAGAGCAACTACATCAAAAGTTTAACCAGAATATAGTTAGACTGCTCCAAAGTCCCAGTTCTGTGGCCAATCACATACAAACGGAACTCTACTTGATTGACATTTTTTTTCAAATTTCAGAGATGTACTAAGATTCCTACAGCAAGGCTTTTCAGAAACTTCTTCCCTCAAGGGAACAAAGACTGTCCTCTCTCACTTCACACACAGTTTATGCCTTTGTATTTTACCTCCTACCTCCACCTTTCTTGATAAATTCTTCCCTTTTATAAGCGCTTTTCCTCTTTCCAATGTAAACTCTCCAATGTAATTTCAAATCTTGTAGCTCTTTCTACTCATCTTAATACATATTGAATACCTTTAGAAAGCTAAACAAAAAACCCTGTGGGGTAGCTGAATACTCCTACGTTACTTTTTTGTTTTCTTGTAACTCGATTCTATTTTTTTAATCATGTAATAACAGAAATCATCTTTTTCTTTAAAAGAGGTCTTGTTACCTGCGTGCTGTTTCTGCCTAAAGCAGTTGTAACTCTGAAACTCTCAGTTCCCACTAGTTGCATCCCCCCTTGCTAATTCTTCCTTGCCTAATGTGAGAAAAGAAAGAATGGGCAACCTTTGCTGAAGTGCCAAGTAATGTTCCAAGTTCTTTACCTGCATTTACTCATTTAATCTTCACAATGATGCCACGAGGCAGGAACTCTTTTATCCTTCCTTCATACATAGGAAAATGGGTAGCCCTAGGGGTTAAGTAAATTGCCCAAGGTCATAGGAGTAGTAAATAACAGAGTCAAAATTTGAACCCAGGGAGTTAGATTTAAGAGTTATAGGTTGAAACATCATGCTACTTAAATATCTCTAAATCGGGCTTTGATACAACATAGTGAATCATTACACAACTGACAATGGAAGGGAAGTCTAGAATGCTAGGAAAGAAGCTTTAGAAATTGGTAATGGAGGTGACAAGATTGTTGTATAAGGAGTATAGAAAATGAGTACAATTCTTTATTCTGGGAAAATGTGTGTGATACGAATCCATAAAAGCACATAGAATTGTTGTTAAAATAAATAAGAACTTATCTAATTAATTTGGAATATCAGAATTTGAACAAGATGCTGGAAATCCAGTGAGGTAAGAGTGTGTAAATAAAAGGAAATTGCAGGGTGCCTGGGTGCCTCAGTCATTTGAGCGTCCAACTTCAGTTCAGGTCAGGATCTCATAGTTCGTGAGTTCCAGGCCCCACATCGGGCTCTGTGCTGACAGCCCAGAGCGTGGAGCCTGCTTCAGATTCTGTGTCTCCCTCTGTCTCTGCCTCTCCCCTGCTCACACTCTGTCTCTCTGTCTCTCTCAAAAATAAACATTAAAAAAATAATAATAATAAAATAAAAATAAATAAAAGGAAATTACACCATAACAAATAATAGACCAGGCTTTAAACTATGCATTTATAGGCATTTTTCAAATGAGTAAAGAGACTCATATGGGTTAAGGATTCAAATCCTAACAGCCATTATTCCTGATCTAGGTGTTATTCTCCCTCTCAAAGACTCCCCAAATTATTGGGTCAAAAGTTAATGATATTAACTAATGCATTCGTGGTATAAACTAGATGCATTCACTATTCAAATAATTTTATAAATGATAGTTCATTTAATATTTATGACAATCTCATAGATGGCGTTATCTCTAGTTTATAGGAAACTGAGGCACAGAGAGATTATATAATTTGCTCAAGATGCTATCAACGATTCATAAATCCAGGTTTTGAGCCCAGGTGGTCTTGCTCTGGAATCCATGTACGCAACCTCTATACTAAACCACAGCAAGAGGAATTTTAATTATATCAGTATATTTCCCTGTGTGCCCAGAATATTAATAGGTCAACATATAAAAAATTAAAAAATGGTTCTGTAGTGAAATTGTTTATTTTTGCCAACATTTCAGATCCTTTAATAAGAAAATGTGTACTATACATCTTAGTCAAGTATAAATGCTCATTATTTTAAACTTTTTGCAAATGTTGTCAAAAACAAACTTACAAAAATGGCAAGAGACAGGTTATAATAAGCAATATCTCTAAGAAAATGATTTAGTGAAATACAAACAGAAAACTCAATGTAGTAAGCTGTAAAAGATTGACAAATATTTGCTTTGAAAAAAAAGTAAACTAGGAGGACATTTTCAACTTTTTTACGTTAACATTATGGAAAACTTTCCCTTCCGTAGTACAAATCCCCTCTTATCAAATATATAATACAAAGTGAGATAATCCATGAAGTTTTCACAAACTGCCTTACAATTTACATGTAGAGGAAGTTTTTGAGCACAAAACCTCTATCATCATATTATGTGTTCTACCCATCTCAGCCATAAATAATGCAGAAATTTCCCTACGGTAGAAGTTTGCTTGCTTTTTTCCATCTTTGGACTACTATTTTACACTAATGATTAGGATCATAAGATAAAAATGTGAAATGTTTTTCTAATGTCCCATCCTTTTCGGAATAGAAATTCATGGAACAAAAAGTATAAAATAAAATATATGAGAGGCAAAGCCAAGACTCAATACACAAATTCTTTATCAGCTCTCTTTTTTAGTTTCCTAATCACATCCCTGATAACTTTCGATTCTCTGGACATCTGTAATCTGAACTTTTTATTCTTAAAAAATCTGTGACCAGGTTTTATGACCAAGTACAACTGGGCTTTAAGTGGCACATGCATAAATATAAATTGGACAATTTGCCATTACTGTGTTCCAGAAGCCTAGGCATTAAAAAACAACATTTTAGACCTAGAAGAAAACAGAGATCAATTCTGTCTTTCAGCCCATCCCCAATAATAACAAATTTGAAACCAAAGGAGACACTCAAGGTTCCTGTAGCACCTACGTATTCAGCAGTAAGTATTCTGTGTGAAGAGTAAACTAATTTAACCTCATTTGACATCCACCAGCTTTGAAGGACCTCTTTGATTATACTATGGGTTTGCAATAAAAGAATCGTCAATTCAGTTCCCTTAGATCCAAACAAACCATTCTGTTCTGTACGCTCAGTGTGATGGGAACCTCAGTCTCATCACAGGAAGGGATGCTCCTGACCCACTTTCGCTGCTACTCCCATGATTGTTTTCCATGAATGCAGAGCTGATCACTCTCATAGGCAGGGCACCACTCCTATTAGCAGCAGACAGGAGTGTTGTATATTTGATAACTATGCATGAGAATGGCAGTTAATTTCTTTACAAATTTAATTTAAGCCTTTCTGCAGTTTCTAAAAGTAAGTGGGAGAATGAATAGAACAGAATGTTCTCATTCTGCTGAAATAGAATAGCAAACTATATATCAAGAGAGAAATTAGACTGAATATTCTTTAAAAAGACTCACATGAGAAGTGACAAAAGGAAAATACCCTTTGATGGCAATTTTATCTCTGGGGATTTAGGTGACTTTTCTCATAAAAGAAATATTTGGGCTGTGCATGTAACTGGTGATGATACAGAGGATAATCCAAACTGATTCTTCAACAAAGATAACTAAATAAACTACTTCTATGTTGCTAAAAAAAAAAAAAAAAAAAAAAGGTTAATGGCTACTTTGTCTACCCCACAATCCTTTATGTAAAAGGGGGTTTTACATAAGATTTTCAGCCTGTGGAGAAACTTAACCACCTAATAAAATCCAAAATTTATTTTTAAATAAAATTTATCTTTTTTTTGTTTTTTTCTCTGCATATACACTAGCTGTGTACTGAACATTTACTTACTGAGTTGAAGTCTGTGTTTTAAATATATTTTGTAGATGTTAGTTCAGTGTGGTTTTATAAAGCTCACAGATAAAAGTGTGTAATCAATTAAGACACATTAAGCACAAATTATGTTCACAACCCTAAAAAATCATATATAGGAGGACAGTAACTACAGAAGGACCCAGCCTTGTTCCCCACCTTGGAAGCAAAGTGAGATAAATTCGTAAGTTCTAAGCAAAGCCGAGCAAATAAATGGAGCAGCTTCAGCGGAGAGGAATGTCTGTGCTCTGGCACTTCGTTAACTAGAAGATTATCGCCCGCAGGGGCACACGCTCAGCTTCCCCCATGCTATGGATCATTCTAGCACATTCTCTGACTTTATGATGGTTCTTACCCAGGACTTGAAGCAGAGGGAAGAATAAGAAATCACAAAATGAGTTGCTTCTGCAGAAGTTACAAGTTTCAAAATTAGCAATGTGCTATGGGAAATAAAATAAAAATCTTTAACCAGAGCCACACACACACACACACGCACACACACACACACACACACACACACACACACACATGCACGCACGCATGCACACACAAATATGTGTGTGATGGAAGACAAGATGGGATAAGTTAATTGGTGGAGGCATTGGGAAGGCAGGGAGGGAGATTTGGGTCACATTCTAGTTATGCCTTTTGTTCCAGCATGATAGCCAGTTTGAATGATACATCATTACTGCGCCAAGTATTAGGGATTAAGTGACAGAAGGTTTGTGACAAGAAGATTATTTTATGATTTCCTGGTATCAGGAGTAAAGGGAGTCCAGAAAAACTGGGAGAGGCTTTACCATTTATCATTTATATAAACAGGAAGTAACTATTATTTAGTGAGTAGGACACAAATAGGGAGGGGGATCCATAAGACCTCATAGAGAGGTAAGTGATAGAATTTTTTAAATTATTTAAAATAAAATATGACAGATAAAGGATCTCAAAAGTAAACATCAGTTGTAAATCTAGGGAAATTGGGAAATGGCATTGTCAATAATAGGAAAGAAATATTGAAAGAAAAATATTCTAAAGAGAAAATGAGTCCATTATGTAAGAATACCGTTTTCATGGGTCAAAAAGGCAAGCCCATAAAGTTGTGTCATTTCATAATAATCATAGAAACAGGAAATGCACATTTGAAACATCAGCATCTAGATGATTTTTGCATGGGTCTTAAAATCTGTGGACCAAGTTTGCATTAATTTATAAAAGGGACCTTAGAGATCGTGGAATACACATTTTCACTGACAGTGTCTAGCGTGGAATCCAATATCTATACCTATATATCTCTATCTATCTACCTATCTATCTATCTGTCTATCTAATCTATCCCTGAAATGGACAGAGAGACTGACTATAAAACGGTTTGATGAAAGATCAATAAACTATAAAGCAGTAGATCTGGGACTGACCCTAGTCTCCCAATACTTTGTACTCAGTACCCCATTAATTCAGCTGCCTCCATAGAAAAGTTGTAAAATCTCCAGAGCTTAAAAGTTTAATAGACATCATACTTAACTTAGATGTTTTTATGTAAAATCCTTCTGTTCTCTTAAAAATAGGGTATAAAGATAAATAAAGATTGAACAATACATAATAACAAATTAGATTTGCCAAGCCATGCTCTGCAACTGATTTCTGGGACAAGGTGAATTTAATTACTGTGAATAATCTTCCAGGATCTGGAGTTTAATTTGCAATTGTCAACAAAGTCTTTAGTTGTCAGCAAATACTTAAGAGAAAAAGAGAATTATTTCATCAATAATGGGGATATATATTGGCTTATCTATTAAAAGGATCCCTTTGGGGAAAGGACATAATTGTCTTCTATTTTGTTTTCAAGTTGTGCTGTCATAGAGGAAAACATTAATAGATCAGCTGTCACCCGGCATTGATTTTGGAGAGTTTTCTAGAGTAAGACTAGGGATTTGGGTGTTTGTGGGTTGTGGTTTTTTTTTTTTTTTTTTTTTTTTTGAAGAACTGAGTCGCCTAGAGCAAAGCAGAAAAAATTCTGCTTGCTGTTCCTTCTTAGGGAACATTATAAAAAATATAAATAATTAATTTCCTTCAAAAAACTTTTCTATATTACCTTTGCTCTTTTGTCCTGACTTCCCATAGGATATACCTAGTTGAGAAAATTCTGATATTTTCTCATTTGCCCTTATTCTATTAGCAGTATCTTTTCAGGCCTTATTATTTTGGGGGACATAACCTTAATAAAGTAGAGTATATCATAGTTGTTAAGGAAGAATCTTATTTTTTCTTAAATAATAACATTTTACTTTCCATGGTTAGTGACTAAATAGACTACCACAACAGCCCTTAGCACACAATAACTGATAACCAATAATTGAGTGAATGAATAAATGAATAGGTAGACTGATGAGGTGTACATTCAGCAAAAACTGGCCAAGACTATAATATCCCTAAGGATAGGAATTTTTTTCTTTTTAAAAAAGTTTATTTATTCATTTTGAGAGAGAGATTGAGAGAAAGTGAGAGTGCACATGTGTGCACTCACAAGTTGAGGAGGGGACGAGAGAGAGGGGGAGAGAGAGAACCCCAGGCAATGTGGAGTTCCACATGGGGCTCAAACTCGGGAACTGTGAGATCATGACCTGAGCTGAAAACGAGACCAATGCTTCATGGACTGAGCCACCCAGGTGCCCCTCCTTTTCATCTCTGTATCCCTAAGAGTGCCTAGGAGAGAGATTTACCCAGGCCAGAATTTTAACAAATATTTACTGAAAGAATTAATCAAATCATGTGTGTGTGAATATGTGAAAGAATGATAGCAAACTTCCTAAGCTAGCTATTCTACTTTTTTGCATCCCATTTAATTAATCTATAATTAATTTAATAATAATATAATCCGTTAATCAATGTGACAAAATCAGTTTATTGTGTTGGACAGTTTTCCACACCTCTTCAGGTAGGTGCCTATAGAAGAGATTCAGAGACATTAAGTTACTTTAAGTTAAAGGGGCACCTGGGTGACTCAGTTAAGTGACCAATTCTTGATTTTGGCTCAGGTCATGATCTCCTAATTTGTAAGATCAAGCCCTGTGTTGGGCTCTGGGCTGACAATCTGGGGCCTGCTTGGGATTCTTTCTCTCCCTCTCTGACTGCACGCCCCACCCACATCCCACACATTTGTGCTCTCTCTCTCTCTCTCAAAATAAATAAATAAATAAGCATTTTCTTTAAAAAAGCTACTTCAGTTAAAAAGAAAATTCAATTGATACATCAACTCATTAACATCTGCAACCATAAACTTATCGATTCGTACTGACCATAAATAATAGAAACTGAATTACGAAAGAATTGTAAATCAAATGTGACAATTTGTAAAAGATTACAGTTTGAAAAAAATTGGATAGATTATATCATCTTCCCAAAGTAAATGTGAATATATGTAGATTTATTTCCAAATCTGTCCTTGAGTGGTTTTTTAATCTAATGACATCTTGTGTACATTTAAACTAAAACGTTATGTAAGTTTATGCGTGTGGGTGCCTGTGTACACGCCTGTCATCTAAAATGAATTTTAAGGTATACATTTTATAATAATTAGCTCATTTAACGATGTTGTAGAATTTGTGTTATAAAACGCGGTATGAGGGGGGCACCTGTGTGGCTCAGTTGGTTGAGCATCTGCCTCTTGATCTCGGTTTGTCATGAGCTCACAGGTCTTGAGTTGGAGCCTTGAGTTGGGCTCTGCACTGAAAGGCATGTTGCCTACTTGAGATTCTCTCTCTCCTTCTCCCTGCCCCTCCCCTGCTTGTGTTCTCTCTCTCTCTCTCTCTCTCTCTCTCTCATAAATAAATAAACTTTAAAATCAGTATTTAGGTTATAGGGGAGGATAAAGTTTTCCTTGACCCTCTTGAGGTCTGAAAATTAGACTAAGAAAGATTAACAGGAGAAAAGCATAATATTTATTTAATATAAATTTTCCATGGCATGAAAGCCTTCATAAGGAAATGAAGAGGAGAAGAAATTGTTAAACCTGAGTGCTCTTATGCTCAGTTTAATGAAGAGGAACAAGATGTGATAGGACGAAGGTTTGGACATTAAGTGTGGTAGACTGGGGGAGACTTCACAAGGCCTGTTCTTTCAGATTCCTTTCTGTGTCCCTTCGTTTTCAGAGATAAGGATGCTCCTTTCCTCTAGGTATAGAGAGGGCGCCTCTCACAGTCACTTTCTGACTTGCTTCAGGACATGTTCAGAAAGTTCCTCCCAAAGTGTCATTTCTCAAATTCTTTCAGCTTGAAATATACCAGTATCCCATATTTTAGGGTATGTGCCCTGAACCTCATTAAGAATTAGGAGAATACTTTGGCTTTATCTTTGCTAGTCATAATGTTTCCAAAGCAACTGAACAACTCCCATTTGCAATATGTTGCAGCCTGAGACTAAATAATTGGGGAAAGAGGTAGATAAATCTCCCATAGCTGCAATAATTTATGAGTATGTGACTTTATAATCATTTTGTATTATTATGCAGCATTTACTTAGAAAAATATAATCAAATTTTTCTCTTCATTATCCTGCTTGATAGGATAAATTAATAATGTCCTTTACTTAAGCTAGATTTAACTAGAAATATTATCACTGTTTCTTTCTTTTTTTATTAATTGTAAAAATAAACTTAAATGTTAAAAATAACTCCCTAAATTTTAGGCTTACCTAAATTTTTACCAGATTACCAGAATGAAGAACTTTAAAGAGAAAAAAATTTCTAATGAATATCATTTTAAGTTTTTTATGGGTTTTTTTTTTGAGAGACAGGACAGTGTGAACAGGGGAGGGTCAGAGAGAGAGACACACAGAATCTGAAGCAGGCTCCATACTCTGAGCTATCAGCACAGAGCCCGATGCAGGGTTCGAACCCACGAACCATGAGATCATGACCTGAGCCAAAGCCAGACGCTTAACCGACTGAGCCACCCAGGCGCCCCTGAATATCATTTTAATAAATGCAGATTTCTTTTTTATTTATAAATTAGATTTTAAACTCATTTATAGGTTTTATTTAGAACTAATTTATATTGTTTTGTAAAATTTTGACTTTTTTGTATATCAATAAACGATTTAAAGACAAAACTTTTTAAAAATATTTTATTTTTATTTTCTTAGTATTTTATTTTTAAGTGGTCTCAACACCCTACATGGGGCTCCAACTCACAACTCCAAGTGCAAGAGTCACAAGCTCCACCAACTATGCACACCACCCCCCTGGCGCCCATGACTAACCCATTTAACCCACGAGGAATGTTAGACTATTAGACCATTCAAGTGTTCTCCAAACAGTTTCTGTACCTCTGACTTGAGACCAGCATTGATAGTTCTGAAAATCCTAACTCCTGCTTAGCTTTCTGTGTTTGATTTCGTTTCTGCGTTTTTCTCAGTCTTGCCCTTCCTTCCTCTACCATCGGGTCTGGTTGAACTGCCGGTTGAAGGCTGCATGCTTTGTCTTTTCTAAATTCTTAAAGATCAGACACCAGTCCCCACTATGCTTCCATCCCTCTCTGGCTCCTCCATTCACACCATGTCATTGGCTCATTGGCTCAAAAATTCACTGCTTAAATTTCACCTTCCAGGACTATGACTTCCTTGTAGAGCTTGTGAAACACATTCACAAAAAGGAAAAGAACACGACCATGTGTATGTCAGCAGAAGGCCAGACCGCAGGCACAGATGATTACTGAATCTTTCTCTGTAGAATGAATCTCTATACTTTTAAGTAGAAAATAAGTGGCATTTGAGGAGACCAAAATGCCTGTTTTTTAAGTAGAAATAAATTTTCTTGTAACATAAATCGTACAAATGTTTTCTGTCACTATACATTTTCCTCATGTCAAAGAGAAACCTCAGGACAGAGTCCTCTCTAGAGCCCTTACCAGAATTGCATTTCTGTGTGGGCTCCTTTGCATCCTACCACCCACACCCTCTTTTGGTGTAGAGAAGGTGAGGCCGAGGCCAATAACAGATCCTAAAGAAGGATGAAGAGGTCAAGAAAATTGATGGTATAGTGGGAAGACTGGACAGGAATTTAAACATTGTATCATCTGATTTATTCACTTTACAGATGAGGCAAATGAGACCCAGGGAGGTTAAAAGTGATACTTGACCAAAGTCATACAACTTGTTGGTGACACATGAGAACAATAATACAAGTTTTCTAAAGCCCAGGTTACTTTTCTTCTCCACCAGATATGACACATCATTGTGTGATTATTTTTTCACTTTAAAAGATTTAGCACTCCCAAATATTATCTCCCCCAAAAGTCTCCAAGCGGCATGATGAGGAAGGCTATGTCACCACCCCATTTTCAGCCTCCACATAGAGAGGGACATAAGATTTATTTATTATATATGAGTTAGAATTGAATTGAGTGGAACTGAATTTCACTCTTTTACCCCATGAGTCATAAACTGAACTTCAGAAATAGAGGTCAGACTACTGTGGGAAATTTTGGAGCGATGGGCTATGCCTATCAGAATCAGTACACAATCAGAATCTTAGGCATTGAAAAAAAAAAAAACACTATGCCTCATTTTCTGACTTTGGCTCAGGTCATGATCTCAGGGTTCGTGCGCTCAAGCCCCACCTTGAGCTCTGCACTATCAGAGTTCTTATCAGAATCCTTGAATGAGATTCTCTCTCTCTCTCTCTTTCTCTGCTCCTACCCTACTTGCACACTCTGTCTCTCTCAAAAATAAATAAATAAACTTAAAAAAAAAGAAACTCATCTCAAGTTTCCTATCTCGAATTTAGTGACTTCTAATTTAGTGTGAATAGAAAATCATTTTGTTAATTACTTGAAAACTGACTTATAAGCAATCCAGGAAGCAAGTTGTACTTTTCCTTTTTGCCAGTGTATTTAAAGTACGGGTCACTTGTACATTTTTGCATGTGCATTCATAATTATAATTACACTCATAAACATTGTCCCAGGGCTAAAACATTTTGCTGATCACAATCTTTTTAAAAAGAAAAGAAATACAATAAAGCAATGAGATAGTTTAGTATCATCATTATTTCATTACCTTAACAATAAATAAATTACTCCACATTAAAAGAGTGCTGTGCACATGGTAAGCAATTATAATTAAAAATAACAATTGATAAATAATACTGTTAGTGTGTGCAGAGTGGTAATATGATTCTTAAGGTAGGATTATGATGACTTTGCCTTGCTGCCTAACATTTGAGACCCTTAATAAATTTTTTTAAGCCTCAGAAGAGGATATGAAAGAATGCACAAGCCACCCTGACCAGGCGGCAATCCTTCCTAGTTTTAAGCTGTTAGTTGAGTCGCTTGAGCGATATCTTTTTAATGCTTTTTCTTTTATCTAAATGGCTGAGTAAGGCAAGCTCCTGTTTACTTACAACTAACGTGTTTGTAAGCAATGTTTGAAGTGCTGAAAAAGAAAATGAAAAGTGTATGGTCGTTTAGTTTGGATTCTAATGTGGAAGGGACAGTGCTTTTCTATGCTTATTAGAACCTTCCTGTAAAATCTTCTGTGATGGGCTCCAGGCACAAAACCTGTGCTTTGTGTAGGACTCACAACAAGTGTAAGTGACCAGAAGCCACAGGTGATGTACTTAAGCTAACTTGAAGTATTAGCAGCATATAACTTGAAGTTCTGTGAACTGTGAAAAGTAAAATTCTTTAAGTGTGTTAGAGAATGGCAGATCCAAGTAGTTGCTGATACTTATCAGATTGCTGTTATTTTTAACTCTTACTTAAAAAATCATTCTTTTTTCTTTTTAAATTATGAAATGTTTCAAACATACAAAAAGATATAATGAGTGTAATGAACACACTTAAAACGGCTACTCAGCGGAAGAAGTATACAAATACAAAGCTCCAGAACCCTCTTCAACAGCATTTTCTTCCCTTCCCATCCAGTAGTAGGAAGGATCCTGAATATGGTGCCTACCACTCCTGTGCGTGTTTTTATATTTCACCACAAAGATGTGTATTCCTCATGAAAACAGCATCATTTTGTATTATAAAATACTATCACACGTGTTCTTCTGCAAATTGCTTCTTCCATTTACTATTATGTTTTTCTAAAATATGTATCCATTTTGATTCATTTTTTTCCAGTTCATTCATTCACATCATTAAGTATTGTTACATGTACAGATATTTCATAATTTACTTGGTTGTTCTTAAGGAGCAACTAACTAACTAACTAGTTGGTTTGTTTGCTCTTTGTTACAAGCAGTGTTACTGGAATTAGTCTGATATATTTCTCCATATGTAGGTGTTTAAGACTTTCTATACAGCAGTGTACTCAAAGTGTGGTTTGGATCAGTGTTAATCAATGAATTACTAGTTGTCTATAACCACCAAAAGTGACCAGTTGAAAACCTTCATAGCAATTTGACATTGCTACAACCTTCGCCTATACAATATTGTATTTTGCAATATTATTGTTCTCCAGTGAATTACACATTTTAAAAGTTATTTTAGGGGTACCCAGGTGGCTCAGTCGGTTAAGCATCTGACTTTGGCTCAGGTGATGATCTCAGGGTTTGTGAGTTTGAGCCCTCGTTGGGCTCTATGATGACAGCTCAGAGCTTGGAGGCTGCTTTGGATTTTGTGTCTCCATCTATCTCTGCCCCTCCTCTTCCTCCTCTCTCTCTATCTCTCTCTCTCTCAAAAATAAACATTAAAATATTTTTAATGTTGGTTTAACTGTAGATAGTTTAAGAAGTATTTCTCCAGTATGTATACTTTGGGATAGAATTGTTTTGTCTGGGATTTGCACGACTTAATCTTCAATATATTGCCAATTATTCTTCAGAATGGCTGTGTTTATTTGGATTCACACTAGGAGCAGGGAAGTCTTTGTTCCTTTGTGCTCTACTTGCTCTTCTCCTATGCTTACCATTAAAACTTCTTTTGACAGAAGGATTATTCAATTTCTATTTCATTTCCCCTCTACTATAGAATTTAAATGCTGTATTTCTACTCTTTTATTGATGACCCTTCAAAATTTAACATGTATACTTATCTACAATCATTCTTTCTCCTCTCACATAGTATTTATATCTAGTATATTCTTCTGATTTTTTTGCATTTGAATTAATAGTTATTATTGTTTATATCATACGTGATTGATTCATCTAAAGTTTAGGCTTTTTTTTAGCTTTAGTACCTTTTAAGGTTCTTGTCTGCTTTCTGGAAGAATTTATTCTTAGTAACCAAGAAATTTTAGTGCTTTCGAAGTTTTTCCATTCACTTCTGTTGATGGCAAACTTTTAGTGCTATTTTGATTAAAATATATATCCTTCCCTGGAATAAAAAAAAGTCTATGAAATAGTAATTCCTCTTAGTACATGGAAGAATTGTCCTACTGTCTTCTAACTTCTAATGATGCTATTGAGATGTTTACACTCCAATTATAGTCCTTTGGAGAAAATCTGCTTTTATCTCAGGCTGCTTTTGAAATATTTTTATTGCATTTAGTGTTGTGCAGCTTCACTGTGACATGGTGTATATCTAGCTATGGATTCTTTTTTTAATTTATTTGCTTGAGATCTATTCTCTTCCTTCGATCTGAGGATCCATGTTTTTCAATTCCATAAAACATCTGTGTTTTTCTCTCCTACGTTTCTCTCAATATATAGAATCTTTTTACCAGAAGCCAAATTAGATACATACAAAATATTCTCATTCAGTCTTCTAAGCCCCTTAAATTACCTGTCATAATTTTCCTCTTGTGACTCTGTGCCTAATTTTAGCAATTCTTTTAATACATATTAATTATTTAGTAGGTATCCCTTTAGCTGGTGACTGAAGTAGCCAATTATTTAAGCTTTTCCCTTGAATTTTATTTTATTTTATTTTTTAAATAGTTTGTTACCAAATTGGTTTCTATATAACACCCAGTGCTCTTCCCCACAAGTGCCCTCCTCCATGACCACCACCCCCCTTCCCCTTCCCCCCTCCCTCTTCAGCCCTCAGTTGAATTTTAAATTTTAATTATGTTTTAAATTTCTATCAGTGCTTTTTAAAATTATGAATTTTTTGCAAATATATATTGTTATTTCACATGTTTCAACCTATTTTTCTCTAAGCATTTTAAACATATGCATTTGCATTTCATATTCAATAAGTAAACTATTTGGCATTCTTGTGGATCTAATTTTAATTAAGCACTTTGCTGATTCTTCCACATATGTTGTTGTTTGTTTGTTTGTTTTTTAATTGTAATTGTACACTTTGGATTCATGTTTGGCAAGGCTTTATCTCTGGGAACCCTGAGAAGTTTCATTTCCTTTTGACAGATGCGCTGGCATAATATCATCAAGACTAATTATTTATGGTAATTTTCTATTTGGGGTCTCTGAGAGTACCCACAGAGTGCAGATTTGACCTCCAAGCCCATGAGAATGTAGGCTAAGAGGAGACTTGTTTTCACTCAGCTCAGTTCAAGATAGACTTTACTTGTTTTTCTCAATTCCACTTTTCACAATGGATCTTGGTTTAGTGTGATGCTTTCTGCTCCACACTTGCATAGCCACTAATACTCAGTTCCCTTTGGGACCAGGATTGGGAAACCCTTCTAAAGCAGCCATGATGTCTACATCAGCTTCTACTTTGGATTTTAGCCACTTTTCACTTTCGACTCTTGCTTATTTCCCTTCCTTTCTTGGAAGCTCAATTCTGAGTCTAAAGTGAAAGATTTGTTTTTGTTTATAAAAAAGTTAATTTTTTTGTTATTTTTTATTTTTTTAATGTTTATTTTTGAGAAAGAGAGAGACAGAGTGTGAGTGGGGGAGGGTCAGAAAGAGAGAGAGACACACAGAATCAGAAGCAGGCTCCAGGCTCGGAGCTGTCAGCACAGAGCCCAATGCAGGGCTCAAACCCATGACCTGTGAGATCAGGGCCTGAGCTGAAGTAAGCCACTTAACTGACTGAGCCACCCAGGCACTCCTAAAGTGAATGTTTGCTATATTTTATCCAACATTTCTCTGTACTTTGTATCCACAGGGTTTTTCAAATTATCCAATATGCCCTAATGCTGAAAATGGAAGTGAAATTCTATGTTTTCTATTATCTACACTACATGAGCTTCTCACTCCACAGCTCTGTTCTAAACAGCAACTCTTCCTGTGATGACTTTCTCCATTTTCCTCAGTGTTATGCATAAATTATGATCCGATTCAACTTCTACCTCCTTATAAAGCTTTCCTTAAGAGTCCCGCCCCTGAGTGAACCTCACAACATGAGGCAGGAGTCAGACATCAGTAAAGGAATAGCATTATCTAGATTCTTTCCTCTTTTAATGGTCTCAGGAGAGGGAATGGGTACTGCTCTTTGTGAGTGTGTATCCAGCACAGTACTGAGAGGTGCAAGTGTAGGCTTAACTCACACTGTGTTCAAATGTACAAAGAAAATATAACTCTTTTTCTCCCATTACTAACGTAGTCTTTCCCCTAACCTCAAGCACATCTTAGTCTTAGAACATTAACCTAATAGCTAATCCATTCGATTCTTTTTCAGATCTGCTGCTTTAATTAGTGCCTTGAAATAATGTTCACTATCTGGGAAAACAACATCTCTTAGTATCTCATATTTCTTAGTTCGTTATCACTTTCTCAGTTCCTCCCTAGAATAGCATCAGAACATTAGAAAGCAGTGTGCCTTACACAACCTTGTATCAGAGATCAAAAGTCAAAGTCTAGAAATGCGATGCTATCTGGCGACTCATGTCACAGGACAAGATCTCTTGTTTGCTAGATTGTAGCTTGCCCTGCTAGAATTCTTAGATAATGAGTAAGGTCTGTGTAACTCAAGATCTCATCTCTTTGCCGCAACTGCCATTTATCCCTGTGCCTGGCTGTCCACTTCAAGGCCACCACAGTAGAGCCTCTTGTGGACCCCCTGGCTCTCAAACTTGTACCCATGTCAAGGGTGACTAAAGATGGTTGGAAAAGTTAAACCTCAGGACTGCCAAGTTTACTTTCTTATGTCGTACCCTGAACTGATGAAGAATAGTGTGGTTTCTTTTCAGGGTCCTGATAGGGAGTAGGATCTGGAGTCTTTCTTTGCCTCACTTTTATCTAACACGCCTTTTCATTTTGGCCAGATTGTGTTTTCACTGAACCCAGCCTTCAAATCTGTTGTCTCCCAGAAGCATCTTTTTTCTTTTGTATGACATTTAATATTTTACAAATCCTAAATCTTATCACATTGCTCGCTCCATGCATTGAGGTAAGCCAAGTGAAGGTTTAGTACTCACAAAGGCAGAAAAGAAAACACCTTACTAATTTTTAGAATACTATCCGAGACGAGATGAATGAAAATGAAAATAGCTAAATCACCAGCTCCATGCTTTACTTGCATAATATTGGCAGAAAACAGAGACTAGAAAAATGGAAGATATTTTAATAAATTGTGAGTCACATGTAAGTTAATAAAAATAGGGAATATTTGTTGTCTCTAGAAATACACATATAAAAACAGTTCTTTATGTACTTTTATTTTCTGGTTCAATCTCCCTGTGTCTTAGGCTGTGGGAGAACAGCACTCCACAGAGGTAATATTTTTTGAAAATGATGTGGGTAGCCAGACCTAGGTGGGAAAAGAACTCATTAGCTATTCCCTAAAGGAGCTGTGGTACCTAAAATAAAAACATAAATGCCTTCCTTGCTTGCCTAGGCTCCCTAACCTCTCAAGTTGTATTGCTATATTGTACTTTTCAAAAAGTTAAGAACAATGTTCCCATATGATATTGAAAGATATGCCACACTCTCTTGACCTTATTTCCAAATTTTGGGTTGTGTGTTCTTGTTGCTCTTCCTAAGCTCATTCTGTTGTTCAGTTTAGCATGGCTTTGTTATATAAAAGCACTGGTGAGAGAAAGAGACACACAGTGAGTGTAATAGTCATGCCTGAGCTCACTATTCTCCTAAGGGTAGCTTGGAATCAGAATACTTTTAGGGATGACCTGCTTTGAGCCTGAATTAGAATTAGATTTGCACATAGACTTTTCCAGATCATAACCTCTTGGCTGCTTTATATGAAGCCCAGGCCAGATCCTAGGTCTTATAGCACTGGGACACTCTCCCACTGACTCTTCACTCATTTGATTCCTTGACTCCTCTGGAGTCACATTTACGATCTCTTTTAGGAGCTGCTACTCCAGTGCTCAATTCTCCCCTCCCTCTCCCTCTACTTTCTGCCTAATATCCTTTCAAAAGTAGGAAAAAGCAGCAAGAAGTTTGCCCTAACTTTATTTATGCACACTTAGCACTTTCTCCCTTAACTAACTCATCTTGCCTCTGGGCCAAAATACCTAAAATACCTTCACAGTAAAATCCAAAAGAAATATCAATGAAAAGGTTGGACTAAGTGATCTCTAAGGGCCCATCTATGACTTCATATGAGAACAACAATGCAAAGGAAAAATCCAATCCAGTCCTTTAAAAAAATCTATAAGTATTGAAAATCCATTTTGTATGACATATGAAGTGATGGAAGACAAAAAAAAAAGGAACTATTTCTATCCTCGGCAACCCTATAACCTCATTATGAAGTATAGAAGACCCACTTGTGAAAAAATGTTAGATGGTATTTGAGAAGTCAACTCATTTATTCATGAATGTTAAAGAAATTCACAGTCTGGTGGGGTTTTACATACAGATGATGAAGTAAGCCATTATAAGGGACCACAATAAGGAAAATAAAGTGTACTTGAGATTCATGTAGGAAGAGTACCCAACCACCTCTTATATGGGAAGATAGAAATATCTTCTTGGGGAAAGAGATTTGAGATTTGAAGTGTGAATGTGTGTGTATGTGTGTGTGTGTGTGTGTGTGTGTGTGTGTGTGTGTGTGTGTTGGAACCATAATTAAATGGAATCAGAGAGGAGAAAACAATCTGATCAAAGGCAATAATACTTGTAAAGATTCAAGTGTTAGAGTAAGGGTATCTCCTTTTCAGGAGGCTATGTAATAGTAATTTAGTCTAGATATAGAACATTTAAGCATCAATATAGAGGGGTGCCTGGGTGGCTCAGTGAGTTAAACATCTAACTTTGGCTCAGGTCATGATCTCACAGTTCGTGAGTTCAAGCCTCATGTTGGGCTCTGTGCTGACAGCTCAGAGCCTGGAGCCTGCTTTGAATTCTGTGTCTCCCTCTTCCTCTGCCCCTCCCCAGCTTGTGCTTGCTCTCTCTCTCTCTCTTTCTTTTCTCTCTCTCTAAAAAATAAGCATTTAAAAATTTTAATAAAATAAATATCAATATAGAATCATACAGTAATGCACAGTTCAGAAGATGCCCTAGGAAAACACAAGTGAATTGCTAGTTGCACAAGGTGAATAGAATGCTAGAACTTCAGAGGTTGATTAACAAAAAATTACTTAAAATTAGCTATACCAACACACATATAGAAGGTATGATGATGAGTGATTCCTGGTAGAATTAATAATGTGATCAAAGGCAGGATCAGAAGAATGCATGAAATTGTGAGTGGTCTGTAGGCAATCCTATTTGACTAAAGTTAGAGTGTGAATAGGAATTCACTGGGTAAAATTTGCCACTTCCAAATATACTTTCTTCCTATTGCTGACTAAAAAGAACAATTTTGATACCCCCCCCCCCAGAGTCCCTCACTTATGCACTGGGACAATTGGAAAATCACACTAACATGGAAAATCAGAGGGAAATGACTTCCGAGGGCTGTGTTATGCCCAGAACAGTCTGTATTAGAGATGACCTGGCTGGGCCCAGAATTTGGCATCATTCTGTGCATGCAGCATGAGCTTTATACTGAAAACAACTTTTTTGTTGTTTGGAGTTAAAATATTTATGCCAGCTTCATGTTTTTTGTCAGTGAATCACATCATCAGCCCCTCACACAGAATCCCCATCTGCTTGGGCGGGCTGTGACCACTGCCTGGGCTACTTGTGTTTCCATGTGTACGTGTGGCCAGTACATGGAAGTCAAATTCCTTCTTCAAAATACAGCTTCTTTGTAAATACCTCAGCCCAAGTACAACCCCAGATACTAACTAGATTTGGGGTCTCACATAATAGAACAAACCTAAGAAATACAAAGAGGGAATGTTTCCTAAGGTTAGAAACAGTAAGGGAGTAAGTCAGATTTTGTATATTAAGAAGCTTTGTAAGTCAACCAAGTCCATATTTTCAGAATGTTGCAATTATATTCATATCTTCAAGCTGACTGAATTTGTTAGCGTCAGAGGAGACCAAAGGTGTACGTAAAATTTTATACTTTTATTCAAAGGTATGTGAAATGTAAACTATTACCTACTGCATGTTCAGAAAATAATTTGTATAAACTATAATGTGTTTAGAATTTTCATTCAATTTACATAAGTATATAATTAAGGATGTTGAAATATGGTTAATAAAGATAGAAATTTCATACAGCTTACACTATCATGCATTAATGTCCATTTGATACAAATTAAAAATGAGGTAATAATCCCTTTTTGTCTTTATTCCAGATGAGCTTTCATTATCTGAAAATTTAGCAACTACGCAGTAACATACAATCCATGTTTCTGTTAATATACAATCCATGTTTCTACTAATTTTTAAAAACAGTTATGAAAATAAATGTATGTACATAGGCAAACAAAAACATGAAGAAAACATAATTTATAATCTCACTACCTATAAATAATCATTATTCATAATTTGACATTTATTTCTAGTCTATTTAAAATCTGCATATACCTTAAAAGTTGAGGTCTAAGATGTACGTGTTGTATCATTTTTTTTGCATTGGCTTTTTTGAACCTTTTTCCAAATCAATATGTACTCTTAGATGCACTAATCTTGGTAGTATCATAATAATCCAAATTATGAACGGATCCTAGCTTATTTAGTTCTCTCTGATTGCCATGCATTTAGGCTGTTTTCATCTTTTTCCTGTTAAAAATAAAATTTTAGTGGATGTCTTTGTTTACATCTTTTATGTTTCTGGTTATTTTAATAAGATAGATGTCTAGAAGAATTAATCAAAATGCATGAACTATAAAAATCAACTTTCCACATTTTCCCTCTGTAATTTACTTCATTTTTTACAGTGTATTTATACTCAGGTATGTAAGCCTGAGATCTTCAAACAGCTCTGTGTATTTCTCTTTGGTCACCATGATAAGCAGAAAAAGGCTATCTATTCAAATTTACATTGATATGATTAATAGTGAGGTGGAACGTTTTCACATTTATAAGCCAGTATACTGCTTTTATTAACTGTTCATATCCTCTATTACATTTCCATTTCTTTCCAATTAATTGAATAGAATTTAGGATTTAAGACTGAGTAGAAAAAAATACTTTAAAAAATGATAACAGTAAATGTCACCTTGTAATTAAATGAATACTTTAAAATTAATCAACTTTTAATTTACTGTCAGTTAGTTCAATGAGAATTTTAATTAACACAATAAGTTTTAACTCCATTCAGTTTTTTTTAAGTTTGACGTTAAAAAATTAACGTTTGAATTCAAAATCAGGTTTCTCACTAAAGTCTTATGCACTGTCACAGTGTCCTTTCCCCCAGGCCACATATCTCATGCCACATGCTCAAGCTGATTACCCAGTAGCAGCTGAAAAGGATGTGAAAAAAACATTATAGGCCAGAGAAATAAATCTTTAACAATAGAATTTAAAGGTAGTGAGAGAGATTTATTTACATACAAAGGGATCTTCTACTATGTAGTCTGCCATTGCTTATAAAAATCTTCCCTGAGCAGAATATTAAACTTTCTAGTATAACTAAAATAAAGTAGAATAAAATAGCACCCATGGAATTTAGGCTAGGAAGCCATGCAGTATATCCACCTAATATGCTAACAGGAAGTACAAAAAGTGTTAGAAAATTGGAATTAAACTCTAAATAATTATCCTAAATCTTAGTTGTATCCAAGGTATAAGTGGAACCCCAGATTTTTTGACATATGTAAGTTATGGAATTTTTCTCATGGACTCTGTCAAGGGTCTCTCTCAATACCAAGAAAAACAAATTATCAAGCTAAGTAACAGGGATGGGACAAGCTTTCAGGGAGATAGGACTAAAGCCCAAAATTGAAATTTTAAACAACTATAATGTCTTCTTAGAGGTACAGTAATTTCTTTCAGAGAAATGATAGTTGCAGAATTCTAATTAAAGCAGAATTTTTGTGCTCACGTCTATCACCTTCTAGGTATATGGAAACAACAACAAGGGAAATCTTTCAAAAGACTGGAGGCTTTACTTTTCCTAGAGATTTGAAAAATAAAAATGCATTCTGTATTCCTTTTCCAGAGATTTCTAGTTATAACTCCACAAATGTCTGTCTATTGCTGGCCACTGGACACCTAGAAGTTTGAGAGTTGCTGACACTGGAACCCTAATAGGTTTTAACAAGTCTTCTCTGATATGACCCGTTTTGTGTAGCTCCAGAGCAGCTTTGATCGACAAGCACAATGAATCTGCCTCTATAAAGGTGAAATCTAGTCTATCATGTAGTCTGTGACAGTAATTAACGCTGCTTTACACTCTTTCTGTGCTCAGCCCGAAAGTCCTGGTAATAATTGAGGTGTGTAGAAAACCAGTGTTGAACTTCATTCACTTCAGCCACACAGGATGAGGAGAGATTGGCATGTTTGCACACCCTCGATCTCTCCCAAAAAAGAAGCTTTTGATATGCATTTCCTTTTTACAATTCTTATGTAATGTTAGATAATTTTCTATTTTCTAGCGAAGAAAAAAATTGATCAGGAACTTCTATGGTAGCTTTTAAAAATATTTTAAGACTAACATGAAATAATTAATACATATTTGAGGTTATTTCCCCCTGTGTACTAATGCAGATAAATGAAAACAACATTGTTAGCTGTTGAATGGTACTCAATTCTTTCTGCTTTTAATACAAAAAATTAGGGTGAAAAACTCCTTTCTTTTTATGAACATAGCTTTTTCTTGCTTCACAGGTCAAGGTGACTTCTTTTCCTTCTTTCTAAGGCAAGAAAATTTCAACTAATACCTTAGCTTGAGAAAAGTAGAATAGGAGATAGATATGAAAGACTTAGAGAAAGTAAAATCAAAATATCAAGAAGATTTGAGAAGAGGTTGAGGTGAGGAGGAGGAATCCTTCCAGAATAACTCTCTTATTTTGTGGCTTTAGTCTCGGGTAGCTAGAGGTGCCTTTTACAAAGATAAGAAATACAGAAAGAGGAAGATATTTTTAGGGTAGAACAAACAGTTCAGATTTGAATATATTGCTTATAAAATATACAAATATTCTGTGGAATAAACAGTCAATATTAAGATGGGAGCTTGAGAGAAAGAAATAAAATTGGGAATCTTTAACACTTGAAGGATCTTTGACTCCATGGAGTTGAGTGGCATCAGTTAAATGAAATGGCATTAGTCTATAAATCAATTCCCAGTCTCTCAATGGAAAATTATCATTATTATTTCAAATTTAGTACTAATGAAGAATCCATTATTGAACCAAAGAGTAGAATTTCTAGAATGCTTGCATTTATTTTTTTTCAAAAAATTTTTTTTTTTGAGAGAGAGAGCATGAGCAAGGGAGGGGCAGAAAGAGAGGGAGAAACAATCCGAAGCAGGCTCCAGGCTCTGAGCTGTCAGCACAGAACCAGATGCAGGGCTCCACCCTATGAACCATGAGATCATGACCTGAGCTGAAAGTTGGATGCTTAAACAAATGAGCCACCCAGGAGCCCCACTTGTATTTATTTTTTAATCTCTTTTTTGTTCATAAATTTTGACCATGCATAGCCAACAGAAATTTATTAAATTCTTTAAAAAGATCATGAGACCAGCAGCCACAATTAGGGAAAATGCATTTTCTTCCTGACACAATCAAATTTGAAATAGAATCTCTAGTACAAAATTGAACTTTAGCTAAATCAGTAAATTTGCCCTTATGTGTTTGCCACTCTCTTTTTTCATGTCAATGAAAAAAAGAGTCAACAAGTCAAGCTTCCTTAACAACTTGAATTACCCTATTTTATGAATTGATATGTTATTTTGTATCTATTTTAAGTTAGTGTTTTATGACTATCTATGATTAATGCAAACAACACTGCGAAATTATTTTTTATATTTTTTTAACCCAGTCCTAGAATAGATTATTAGATTAACTTATGAATTTTGGAACTGAATCTTTTTATTTTAGAACAATAGACGGAGGACAGGATTCAAATATATAACACATAGAAAATAGGGGCAAAAGTGGTTTTGCATATGTAAGATGTTTTCTGAAGGCTGATAGTTTACTTGTTTCTTGAACAGAAGTATGTGGAAAAATATCTTTAAATGTCAAAACTCTGATTTTTTAAATCTTTCTTGAAGATAGTGAGAATAATGTTTTCAAAACCCCTTCTGCATCTTTCATTAAATCTTTGAAAATATGCAATAGAACAAAATACTTGGCCCGGTAAGTAGTGACAGCATAGCATTTCAATAGAAACAAATCCAAATCTTACAGAAATAGAAAAAAATCTAAAAGCAAAATGAGAATTTGGAAGCATCATCAATGCCCCCACAAAGTATAGATTTTTAAAAAATAAATAGTAAAGACTACTGTGTTCTATTTTATCAGGTCACCATTTATCTTCTTGCAATCCCCAAAACACAGAAAAGTCAAATTATAATTTGACATATGTTTCATACTGGCAATGTCAATAATCCACTTTATTTGTATTCTTGAGCCCTAGAACTTAGCAGAAATGAAAAATAGCAAGAGCACAGCTCACAAATCACAGAGTTGAGACCAATTTCAATATTAAACTCATAAACTCTGCCTGCCTGGTCATCACACTAACTCCTGCTTCTTTGATGCACCAGTCAAGCCCTGAATCCAGGGTTCCTGCCATGATGCCAAGTTGAACCCTATGCCGATCTTCAGGTAAATAACCAAAAGGGACCCCCAGCGTCTCTTCCCATTTTAGTGCCTTTCCTTAACCTCTTATGGCATTTCTTGGTGCTTTTGACGCTCTCAGCTTTCCCGCTCATCTCTTATTTCTCCTTTCTGACCTCTTTGTTCATTTATTAATATAAAGCAATAACAATATAACACCAGGTGATGGTAAGAGTTATAAAGAAAAACAGTTCAGACTCATAGAATAACTAATATTGGAATATTTTAGGTAAAGTGGCCAGGGAAGGTCTTTCTGAAAATGGAATTTGAGCAGAAGCCTGAATAAAGTGAAGGAATGGTCCAAGTAAGTATCTAGCGGAGGGAACATAGATGTGCAAATGTCCCGTGATGGAAGCAATGTGTTTTCATGTTGACTCATAGAGGGAAGGCTGGATTTCAGTAAATGAAGAGAAGAGCAGAAAACAAGGTTCAAAAGGGAGTCACAGGCCAGGTCAGGTAGGGTTTTGTTAGTCTTTGAGGAGAATTAGATATTTTAGCACCTTCCTCATATGTGTTAGCTTAGTGCAGTTCCAAACACATTTGGGTTTTACCACTAGCTAGCTGCTATGTCTTGGGTTTCCTTGGGTCAACCAGTAACACAGGCTTCCATGTCAACTGGGCCCAAGGCAATACCTTTCTGCTTCTTGGCCCATCAGGATCTGGCTCTCATGCAGAGACTTTCTTGCAATCATCTTTCTAGACCTCCTACTCATTACCTCTAATTAAACTTACTAGACCATGGCCCACACACACTTGAAAATAGGGAATAAAAGGAAATCTAATTGCATTTTATTCCAAAATATTTTAATAGATTCTCCCACGTGTGCCTTCTCCCCACTACCTTGCCTGTCCCCTCTTCTGCCACAGTCCTCACACCTTTGTGGATGCTTCTAGTTACTTTACCAGTTGGAATCAGGAGCACTTTATTTTTCATGTCTGGGCTATAATATTTTGGAATAGAAATTGCTTTTTAAACTCACAACCAAATCATTCTCACTCTTCTTTTTTGGAAAGTTTTACATATTTATTGGAGGAGGGGGAGAGATTGAGTGGGGGAGGGGCAGAGAGAGAGAGAGAGAGAGAGAGAGAGAGAGAGAGAGACAATCCCAAGCAGCTCCATGCTGTCAGAGTGGAGCCCAACACAAACTGTAAGATCATGATCTGAGTCAAAATCAAGAGTCAAGTGCTTAACTGATGGAGCCACCCAGGTGCCTCTCACTTTTCTTCTTAAATTTGACATTAGTCTATTTGTCAGAGAACACAAATTCAAAGAATGCTACAGACTGTACATTCCTTTTAAAAGAGGTGTATGTCATGAAAATAGTCTTAGGGAAAATAAAATGCAGTTTATATTTAACTCAGGAAAAGGAATAACCCATACCCAGGTATTTACAACATTTAATGTAACTTGACAGAGTAAAGTTTTCTGAAATGCTTACAGTGATCAGTTATGGTTGAACACATCCTTTATCAAAAAGATAATTGTATGACTTATTAACCTTCAAAGAAGACAAGTTAGAATAAACTTTACCATTGATGGTCCAAACAGAAGGTCGAAAAGATTAATTGTATAGTTTGTTAGATAATGTGACATTTAAGTACCAACTGAATAATTGCATGGTCATTAAAAGTCACTTGTGACTTGATTTAGAAGCTTAACTTGAGAAATGTTAACATGCACGTGTGCGCGCACACACACACACACACACACACACACACCACAAAACAAGAAGTTTGTTGTTTTTTTAATTGAGAAGTCAGAACAAGTGCAGTATCTCAAGTAATTGTTGGTGAAAGATGTTACAGCTGAATGTTCAGAACCTAGAATGGTGGCCTCATAGACTCACCTTAAATGAAGGGACCCTGGTCAAATGATATAATTTGAGCTATTATCTGCAAACCACTGGCTACCAGTAAGTCACACACCTTTACTGGATTATGCACATAGGTACTCTTCTCCAACTACGTAGGGGAGCAGAAGTCCAATTAGGCATTCTCCAAGGAGTATCTATGTGAACAATAATTTACCCTTTAGTTTTTAGCTGGTTGGCCATGTTCTCACTGAGTCTTAGAGCAAAAGAGGACTTAAAATCATCTAAATCAGGGGTAATAAATAGCATACATGATGTCTCTGTTCTATTTTTATTTCCCCATGAGAGATATCACTACTCCGTGGAAGGTTTTTTCCATGAAACCTAGAATCCACATCACAATTTCCAGACCACTTAAGGCAGCCCATTCTAGTAAGCTGGTGCTCCAGGTAAAAAATCACTTGCCATACCACATCTAGTCCAGATTTCCATTTCATGGGTAAGGAAGCAGAGACCCAGAACTCATTCACAACTAGTTTAGAGATTCACCCTCTAATCTTGAAATGGGGCTTTTTCCTATTGAAAATAAATTGATCCATATAAGAAGTAATCTCTTTTGCCCCATATTCTAAGTTCCAAAACCAAAACATATACATAAAACTACTCAGTACCAAGATGGCAGTTTGAAAGGCTCACTTCTTTACCATTTTTACTCAACACAAAAGTATTAGACCATTTAGGGAGTTGTCACTGAAACTAATGCTTTTCATATGGACCAAGTAAAATTTTCCTACATACTGGGCAGCATGCTGCTTGTCTTGCAATTAAAAAGTAATTGATTAAAAACACAGTATATCTAACACAGGCAGAACCTCCCATACTCAGATTGTCCCTGAAATAATGTCAAAGCAGGGTGCCGTGATTTGTAAAGTGCCCTGAGGGAAGATGCCGCCTAAAAGTGATCACCTTGCTATTTCCACTTGGTCTGGTTTAACTCAGTGAGACTTTCAGTTGTCTTTCTCTGAGGTTCAGTATGGAGAATAAGACAGTCACCAGAATTTTAAAAACAATACAGTGTAGAACCATTGCCCCTAAGTTTATAACATGCAATATTCTGCAGAGAGCAGTCCTGGGTGCATTTAACATCTCTGTGTGTGATTGATTACGAGCTGGAGAGTAGTCATTAAATTTGCCAAGTACATCATATCATCAGGATGGGTGAGAACCTTGGAAGATGGGATTAGAATTAGAAGTGACCTTGACAGTTAGAAAAATGATTACAAGCATATGAAATTGAGTTCCCTAAAATCAACCTTGTAGCAACATACTAAAGAGACCACAGACTGTACAAATTCAAATTTGAAATGGATGAGTTGAGCAGATGCGAGTTGTTGCCTACTGAGCCACAAGCTGTATATACTTTGGTCAGCATTGTTTTGGTGATTAAAAATGTAGCCTATTTCCAGATGGTATAATTAAAAGCAGAGTAATATGTACCTCATAAAATGTGTAATCTAATATTTGACTAAGTATAGTATATAATTTTAATGAATTAATGAAAATGTACATTCATTGCTAAGTAACCCTGGAAAAGAAGCAGAAACCTAGGATGGAAATAATTACAAGTAAAGTAGAGAAGTTAGGAAATGTTAATAAAAGCATTTAGTAATGTTAAGAGTGCACATGTACCCCAATGTCCATAGCATCACTGTCAACAATAGCCAAATCATGGAAAGAGCCTAAATGCCCATCACCTGATGAGTGGATCAAGAAGATGTGGTATATATATACAATGGAGTACTACATGGCAATGAGAAAGAATGAAATATGGCCATTTGTAGGAAAGTGGATGGACCTTGAGGGTGTCATGCTAAGCGAAATAAGCCAGGCAGAGAAGGACAGATACCATATGTTTGCACTCATAGGTCTAACAGGAGAACAGGAGAAACCTAATGGATGACCATGGGGAGGGGAAGGGAGAAAGAGAGCTGGGGAGAGAGAAGGATGCAAAACCTGAGAGACTACTGAATACTGAAAACAAACCGAAGGTTGAAGGGGGAGGCAAAGGGGGAAGGGAGGTGGTCGTAATGGAGGAGGGCACTTGTGGGGAAGAGCACTGGGTGTTATATGGAAACCAATTTGACAATAAACTATTTTTAAAAAAGAGTATAAAGCTGGTCAATGTCTAAAGAGAAATGAAAAGGGATTCCTGGGTGGCTCAGCCAGTTGAGTGTCCAACTTCAGCTCAGGTCATGATCTCACAGTTCCTGGGTTCGAGCCCCACATCAGGCTCTGTGCAGACCGCTAGCTCAGAGCCTGGAGCTTGCTACAGATTTTGTGTCTCTTTCTCTCTCTGCTTTTCCCTTGTTCATTCTCTATCTCTCTCTGTCTCTCAAAAATAAATAAATGTAAAAAAATTTTTAAAGAGAAATGAAGAGAAAATATGTTTTATAACATCATGAAGAATGTAGACAATAAATAAAAACAGAAGATCTTGAATCTTCTAATGTCGCTTTGATTTGGGAACATTATTTCTTAGAGAGAGTGTTGATCTAAGCTGTTAACTCAACAGCTTTGCTTGGATGCAACAATGCAAAAGAATTAGGATGCTGTGATCTTGTAAGGTCCGAATACTATGTGGAGTATCGATTGCTGTCTCTGAAGAAATGCTAGTTTATGATAACTGTTAGAGTCATATAACCTTCCATGATCAGTGAAGTTGTGAGCAAAGTTACTCCTTCAACTATTGAAAATTATGAAATTCTTTCAAAACCCTTTAATAAAATACTTAATATTATTTGGTATAGAAAATCACAAAGAATATGCTGGTACCACATAGTAACTCTATTGTGTAAGGCAGGGAAAACTAGTATAGGATCTTCTGTTGTCTGTGAAACTTTAATGCTAGAAAGGACTTTTGACTTAATCCCATTAATCATTTTATTGGGGATATTTTATTGTAATGACACCTTTAATAATGATAAACCCTGAAATGATAGCCACACAGTACTTTTCAGTGTGCAGTAACATTTTTTAAATTAACCAAATCACTGATTAAAAGAGGTTTTAAATTAGTTTAAGTGCACATATTTAGCCTTTATGGTGTTTTATAGCTTTTACTGTGGTGTTAAAATACTGCATTTCTTAAATACCTAGGGAAACATTTGACTCCCCTCCCTTTTTTTTTTTTTTTTGCCATATGTAACACTGACAGAATTTTAGCAGTTTTAGAAGACTATTTATGCATTTGGATATCTATAGCTTATATTGGCATTTAACACCCTTTAGATGAGTCTTTGCATAATTTATGTGATATTTCTCACTATGTTCTTAATTTGCAGCAAAATGTCACATTTTTGGTAAGATTTCACCTCTGTTGTTATATTTTTACCTTATAAACAAAGAAAACTGTACGGCAACCTCCACATGAACATCACAGGTGTTCTAAAGGAATTCTCCGAAGTACCTTCGGCACAAGCTAGATTCTACATAATTTAACTTGTGTGCACAGTGTTGGTTCCAGCAACTTCTTATTCACCATGAAAGAGATGTTGTTATCTATAGTATCATAGTGAAAACTGGTACTCGGGAAACAAACAAGCTGATGATTGGTTAGAAATACTGAGACTTCAGAGTAGGAATGTTCTCTGGGAAATAGTGCTCAGGAGGAATGTTAACATAGATTTTGAAGTTTACATATCTGATATAATGAACATCCAAACATGTTCCTATTTCCGATAGCAGGAAAATAATGTATTTTCCAAAGTGTTCTTTTGGTATTGCTACATTCTTTTTCCCTTGCCCTCGTCTCAACCAATACCACCCCTAGAAAGAAACCTTGCTTTTGTTGATGAGCAGTGACATATGAGAGAGAGAGAGAGAGAGAGAAATTGATAAAGACCAAAAGACCAAACATGGTTGAAGGAATTTTATGAAGGCTGTGGTTCAAAGAGGAATGTTCACTGGTTATAAACTAGCATGTCTATTAAATAAAGTAGAAATGTTCTTCTAAAATCTTATATTATAAATTTAATTTGAAATATGATGATGTATGCTATGCAACCAAAGAGAACTGCCACTAGATAAGAGAAGACCTGGTCCCAGAAGGTCATGCAAGACAGGACTCTGTGCTCAAAATGATGTTAGTAAGGCCATAGCCCTTCCCTCATTCCTCATACATAGGATTAGCCAGTCAAGGGCAAGGGCAAAACAGGAAATATAGCACTAGAATGATCTTATGCAACATTTGAACTAAAGTGTGCAGTATCTGAGTTCTTGTCCATGGATCTGTTGACTCAATAAATACATAAATTGGTCTGTTCTGAAGGTAATTTAATTCAACTCTTTTTCCTTGGTTGTGAGATTGAATCTTTGACAAGTATTATTAGAAACAAAATTGTAAAGAAATCATCTTCACTCTCATTTAGAAATGAGAACTCTGCAAGCTGAGAAACTTAAGTAGACATACAGCCCTATTGTTGTTATTAGTTATCAAGACTGAAGATTCGCCCTGAAATCAGGGAAAATCATATTATCAAAGGTGAGAGGTAGCACTTCTTATCCCTGTCCAACCTATTCCAACTTAAATAACCAAAGAACAGTATTGAAGATGGCATTTCAGAATTGCACAGGGTGACTTTTCTGGAAACAACAACAAGAAAATCTTTGCTTCCAATGTTATATTGGGCCAATTTTTTTTTTGAGATTGGACTAGACAGCCTAGACTAAGATTGTGTACACTACAGTGTACATTTAGAAATGTTTAACATCACTGTTCTCAAAGTGAGTGCCTCTCCCACAATACACAATACCTGTCAATTCTGTCTGCTTACATATTATCCCCATTATACTGAAGACACAAAATGAAGCTATTTGGTTGAAGCAAAGCGAGTTCTTAAATATAATTTTCATTACTTATGACAAAGATCAGCAAACTAAGGTACAGGGGCCAAATGCAGTCTGTAGCCTACTTTTTAAATGACTCTAGAACTACAAATGATTTTTGTACTTTTAAAGGATTATTTTTCTAAAAATAGGAATGATATAGAACTTGTGCAACCCACAAAACCTAAAATGTTTTCTATTTTCTGACCTTTACAGAGCAATTAATAATATACAGGCATACCTTGTTTTATTGTGCTTTGCAGAACTGTGATTTTTTTGTTTTTGTTTTTACAGATTAAATCCTGCATCCAATTTGTAAACTCTGTCAGTGCTTTTTTTTTCCCAACAGCATTTGCTCATTTCATGGCCCTGTGTCACCTTTTAATAATTTTTGCAATATTTTAAACTTTTTCATTATTACTATATGTTATGGTGATCTGTGATCAGTAATCTTTTCTGTTACTATTGTAACTGGTGGCACTATGAGTCATGCCCATATAAGACGCCAAACTTATCCGATAAATGTGTGTATTTTGGTGCTCTGACCAGAAATTCCCTCTTCTAGGACTTCCCTATTCCTTGAGATACAACAAAATTGAAATTAATCTAGTTAATAACTCTCAAATGACCTCTAAGTGTTCAAGTGAAAGGAAGTGTCACATGTGTCTCACTTTAAATCAAAAGCTGGAAATTTTAAGTTTAGTGAGGAAGGCATGTTCAAAGCCTAGGCTAGGTCTAGGATGACAACCAGACCTCTTGCATCAAGCAGCCAAGATGTGATTCCAAAGGGAAAAAAATTGAAGGAATTCAGAATGCCACTCCAGTCAACACACAAATATTAAGAAAGTGAAACGGCATTATTGCTGATGTGGAAAATCTTTTACTGGTGTGGTTAGAAGATCAAACCAATGACAACATTCTCCTAGGTCAAAGCCTAATCCAGAGAAAGGCTGTAATTCCTTTCATATCTTGGAAGACTGAGAGAAGAGAGGAAGTTGTAGAAACAACTTTGAAGCTAGCAGACGCTGGTTATTGAGGTTTAAGTTAAGAAGACATCTCTATGAAGCAGCAAATGCTGATACAGAAGCTGTACCAAGTTATCCAGAAAATCTAGCTATGGTGATTAAAGAAGGTGGCTACACTAAACAGATTTTCAATGTAGACAAACCAGCCTCCTATTGGAAAATGAGGTCACCTAACATTTTCATAGCTAGATAGAAGAAGTCAAGACCTGGCTTCAAAGCATCAAAGGGCAGGCCTACTCTATAATCAGGGGCTAATACAGCTGGTGACTTGAAGTTGAAGCCAATGCTCTTACACCGTTCTGAAAATACTAGCACCCTTAAGAATTTTACTAAATCTGCTCTGTAGTGCAGTAAACAACATGGTTTACTGGATATTTTAAGCCTACTGTTGAGACCTACTGCTCAGGAAAAAAGATTCCTCTCAAAATATTACTGCCCATTGACAATGCATTTGGTCGTCTAAGAGTTCTGATGATATACAATAAAACTAATGTTGCATTAACATTAACAGTAAGATTAATGGTTAACATTCATTCTGCAACCCAAGTATCAAGAAGTCATTTCCATCTTCAAGTCTTATTATTTAAGAAAAACATTTCATAAGTCTATAGCTGCAACAGATAGTGACTGTTCTACTGGATCTGGACAAAGTATATTGAAAAACTTCTGGAAAGAATTCATCATCCTAGATGCCATTAAGAGCATGGGAAGACACCAACATATCAACATTGAGAAGAGTTCGGAAGAAGTTGATTTCAGCCCTCATGGATGATTTTGAGGGTTCTGCACATTAGTGGAGAAAGTAACTGAAAATGTGGTGGAAATAGCAAGAGAACTAGAATTATAAGTGGAGCCTGAAGATGTGACTGAATTGCTATTGTTTCATGATAAAACTTGAATGGATAAGGAGTTGTTTCTTATCACTGGGCAGGGAAAGTGATTTCTACTCCTGGTTAAGACACTTAGAAGATTGCTGAAATGACAACAAATGACTTAAAGCATGACATAAACTTAACTGATAAAACAGCAGCAGCATTTGAGAGGACAGACTCCAAATTTGAAAGATGTGATACTGTGGGTAAAATGCCACAAAACAGCATCACATGCTGCCAGAGAAATCGTTTGTGAAACGAAGAGTCAGTCTGTTATGCCCAAGTTTGTAATATCGCCCAACAAAAAGACCAGAGACTACCAGGGAGACCGAGTCACACCTGTAAAAACAAAGGACTTTATTACAGGCTTAAGCTCAGGCTCACAGACTCCACTGACTGGCCACATGGAGAGAGAGCGAGCCCTGAACAAAGGCAGGGTAGGGCTTTTATGAGTTTGGGAAGGGGGAGTTAAGGAAATGACGACACAGGCACAGCGCTCCAATCCCTACCCTCCCCATCAATACTGGCAGTTGTGGGAGCCAATCACAACATTTAGATTATTGACCAATCAGAGTGGGCCCAGGACCCTTACGTAGGGCGTGACTAGGCCTGCCCCTAGAAAGGTCAAAGGTGTCAGCTGGCCTCTCCTGATTGGGCGCCCCAGGAGTTGTCCCTCCTTAATGTGCACTCTTTCATACGGAGAGGCCAGCACCTTCTCCTTTAAGTACAGGGGAAGGCTGAATTGGACCTGCATCCTTACAAGTCAATGCAACAAACTCGTTGTTTTAATTCAAGAAATGACTGCCACTACCCCAACCCTCAGCAGTCACCACCCTGATGAGTCTGCAGCCATCAACATCAAGGCATGAAAGTCCACCAGCAGAAAAGTTATGACCCACTGAAAGTAAGATGATGGTTAGTATATTTTAGCAGTAAGTATTTTTAAATTAAGGTGTGCACATTGCTTTTTATAATATTGTGTAAACATAACTTTTATATACACTGGGAAACCAAAAAGCTCATCTGACTCACTTTATTGTAATATTCCCCTTCTTGCAGTGGTCTGGAACTGAACCCACTATATCTCTACAGTATGCTTGTGGCTCCTCTAAATGTAACTTAAGTGGTCGATTTTTAGTAAATTAAATGATTTGGATAAAAATGGAATGTTTCTATCTAAACCTAGAAAATAGAAATAGGATGAAGACGCTCATTTCATTTGCAAAATGCTATAATATGCTTCTAAGGTAGAGTTAGTTGATGGGATGTCAAAACTACATTAATATTTTGATATGAAAAAGAAAGAAACTTTTCTATTTGTAAACTTGGCAAGCTCCAAAGAAGATAAATAAATTGACAAGACAAACCTTTGCCAGTACAGTCAATAAATAGGAGTCATAAAATAAAAGCCATATATATGACTTTTAATAAACTATATGTATAGTTTATTAACATCATTATAATAACACAGATAAACAAAAAGAGTGTTGTTAAATTATCCAGTAAGTTAATAAAGCCTCTCAGGGTCACTGCAGGAAGAGAGTGTAGGCATTTGCTGCAGTCAATTTTTGCAGCTTTCATCTGGCCATATTGAGCAAGATCACCTAATCTTGACACTTTTCCTGCTGTTAAATTTCTAAGCCTGCCTTATTACCCTCAACCAAAAATCCATTTTCCCAAAGTACTCCAGGTTTTGTGGGAAGAAGAGTCATGAAGAAGACCTAATAAAACCAGTATTCTCACAGTGTTTCCATTGGCTGCAGCCCCGCCCCCGCCATGTGCCTGGGGACTATAATTTACTAGCCTGGACTCTGATACTTAACAACGTCCTCCCTGCCTATGTGGGCTTCCACCTCTTTCCTTGTTGATGCACTTAGAAAAGCATCAGCCTCTTTGCCTTAATATAACTCTAGTGCTGATTGCAGATGGTGGGTGAAACCTTTGTCTATCAGGAGACTAGGAATAGATCAGGAAACTCAGCACAACGCAGCACAACTCTGAATTAAGTAACCTTTCAGCTGTGGGAAACTTGAATCACCCTACCAACCTTGCACACTATTCTTAACTGTTTCTTTGTCAGTGTTTTTGTTAAATGGAAAAGGATGAGACTGCTTTCTCTCGCAGTCTCTCTCAATCCCCACCTTCTCTCTCAGTCTCTCTCTCTGTTAACTTAGTAGAAGAAAAAACAAAAAGTGTACTGAAATCCACTGATTTTGTGTAGGACTTGTTTCATTACCTCAACATTTACAAGGCTCTCAACAAGTTTCTCAGAACATTAACTCATTCCATGTAACCAGTTGCCTTAGAACCCTGGACCTAGGAGTGTTATCTGTGACAGGAAGAGAAAGGAGTATTGACAGGAATTAAAGGGTTATCAACAGGTGCATTGCTTATTAATTAAATGGAAAAGAAACTTAATGAGGGTTTAAATTTCACAAATTAAAATTAAAAGTCTTTGCTACTTCTATAATATGAAAAAATGGCTGAGCCACCCTTTAGGGTAAAAAATACATTGATTTCATGTGACAGATACCTACAGTTAACCATTTTTGACATAGAGACATGCCAAAACAATCATTAAGTCACTTGATGACTCACTGAGAGTTGTCCAGCCACTTACCAGCTGCATGGGGGTTAGTTCATTGCAGCAGTATGGAGACTGGCTATTTTTTTTTCATGCCATGCATGGTTTCTCTTTTGCTTTTCATGTCTTCCACAAAATATATATAGCTGTTTAGTTCCAGAGGAAAAATCACTTTTGTAGAGGTGGAATTCTGAAATAGGAACAGTTAGAAGTGACTAGAGGTTATTCATTCATTTTAATAAATAATCATTGAGCCGTTGTTATATGCTTGTAACAGGCTGGATAGGGTTACAAGGTCTGTCGAGACCTGTTTGATGGAGGTTCCTTGCTTTGTTGAGATTGTTATGCTGAGATCGTGGATTCCCCCAAAGACCATCAGGAGTCCCAGTCACATATGCAAAAGTAAAGGGCGTTTATTTGGGCTTAAGCTTGGTCTCCTAGACCTCACCAATACAGTGGTTCCATGCGGAGAGCCCCGATCATCAGTCTAGCAGGCTTTTTATTACAGTAGGGGTGAGGGATGAGGTGAAGGGTGGAATGAGAGGCTGGGATTACAAAATGATTAGGCGGCACATCGCAGAGGTTGGCGCAACACAGCGTGATTGGCTAATTAAAACTAAGTGGGATCACTAAAACAGTAGGATATCAGGCGTTTAGTGATTGGCTCGGGCTGGTGGTGGTATCTGCTTCGGCAGCAGGTGGGTTGTTTTTCTTTCCGTTGCTGCTGAGTCACACCTGGGGAAACAGAAACTTAGGCCTTCTAGTTTCTGAGGCTTGTTTGAAGCCTGTCATGGCGTTAGTTTGGTCCTTCAGAGATCATAGCCTGGTGTGAGAAGACAGACTGAAAATTAACAATACAAATAAGTGTGTAATTTCAGATAATGTAATGTAGCTAATAAATTGGCTGATAAAGAAAATAACCTTGTTGGGGGAGGTGGATTGGTTGTTCTAGGAGAAGGTGATAGTCTGAGCCCTAACGGTGGAAATGGAGCTGGCCTTGATTGAAGAGTTGGGGGAAATGTATTCAAAAGAGAGGGACCAGCCGAAGCTTATGGGTGGGAGTTGGGGTTGGTTGGGCATGTTCTAGCAACAGAAAACTTACTAAGACTCAAAGAATTACTGGGCATGGGAATGGTTGAGATGAGGAAGGACCAGCCGGTGGCCCATATAGGCTAAGTTCGGGAGTTTGAATTCAATTATTGGTTGATTGTGAAGCCATTGAAGGGCTTTAACAATGTGCTATGGTTTACATATCTTAAAAATTACTCTGGCAAATGTGTAAGGCAAGTGGGTTTTAGGGAAGAGTAGAAGTAGTACTATTACAGTTATCCAGGCTACAGAGCAATAGTAATGGAAAAGGAGGTGAATGGACGGATTTAGTATAGATATATTTTTAAATATAACCTGGAAGATGGATTGTTGATAGATCAGACAGATAATGTGTTGATCATTCAGGCTCTAGAGGAAGGATAAAAATGGACTCTAGAATGTGTGCCTTGAGCACGAAGAAGGCTAGAGAATACAGCTTTCCATTTGGCTTCCTTTGCTCTTTTTCTGGATAAAAGTCCTGTGATATACTTCTCTGTCACTCTCCAGTCCAAGTGAGATTAGGCATTGCTCCATCAAGATCCCCGTGACTCTATAGTCTGTTTCCTATGTTAGACCTCCAAGATGAGCTCTGAGGCATTTCTGTTTGTCGTTCCAATTGTGGTTTTCAAAGTATTTACCCTACCTCTTTCCTATTTTCAGTGATAGCACTTGCCAGAGCTTCAGGAGGCATAATTCTCCCCTACTCCAATGCATTAGGATAAATGTCTCGTACAAGACGTCTTTTTTTCCTGCCACACTGTGGTTGGGAACTTTAGAAATCTCTTTGATGTCGGTGGGACAAAATTATTTTCAAGTGCACTTCTGCATGACAGAGTTGAAAAGTCAGTTTTTTCCAGTTGCTTCCATGTTCCATAGTTGAATATTTCCTTTCCCTCTTCCAACCCCCACTTCCATTCAGAGCCCTTCTGGGATTTTATCACTTAACGAATGCCTCCTGCACTGAAGAAGCTAATCTAGCTTTCCGCATCACATGCCTGTTTTTCCTGTTTATTTTGCATTTTATCTCCCTCCATTCATTCCTCAGTGTATTAGTTCTTGCTTTAATGTACAAATAGTTTAACAACATAACGCATGTTTAATGGATTGTGTGTGCCCATGGATATGCCACTGCTCAGTAATAGGGGTAAAAGCAGTAATGATGCTTTATACCTTATCCTTACTCATTATCTTTTGTTTCAAAAGCCACCATAATATGAAATCTGAAGATTTAGTTTCATCTCATGTTAAATTCATGGTTTTAAAACTTATCAGTGAAACTGTTCCTCAAGTAGAATCCTATGTGAAGCCCCTGCCCCCAATATGAAAAGGAGACAAGAGAAAAGCTCCTGTGCTAAAAGAGGAAATGAGCCACCTTTCCTGTCTCTTGTGTGTACCCTGTGATTATGCTTGAGACATTTATCCATATGAAGTCTTGTGCTCTACTAAATGCGATCTGAAACCCCAGTGCTAAAAAAGATTATCCTAGATCTGTTTCTTTAAAATGTCATATTTGGGACCTTTCCTCCTTGTTCTACTTGTTATGACTATAAGTCACTAGTGGTGCTGTTGATGAATGTCACACATGCACAAATATACATGCACACACACATACATGTATGTACACACACATATATGTACATACACACACACACAAACCCACACTTCTCAATCCTAGGATCATATATCCAAGCTACCAAGATGAATATTCTGTTCTCTGCTTCCTAACAAACATTGAAGAGATCACCTTATTCAGAAGTGGAGTTTTATTTAATAAATAATGAGGCCAGATTTCTGGACCCTTCCCACCACTTTCCTGATTCATTCGGTTTAAGGCCTCCCCTGCGAATCATTTGACCCAGAAAGTCATTGGGTGTCATGGCCACGTTATCATTCTCCACCCAGAACTCTTGTTTCATTTACTTCTTTATCAGCCTTGTGAGGTGAACAGAGATGAAATCTTTGGTACAGGTTGAAGCATGAGGAACTAAGACAACACTTATTGAGTCAAAGTAACTCTCCAGATTGTTTTTCTAATATTTATTTATTTATTTTGAGAGAGAGACAGAGAGAGAGGTTATGAGTAGTGGTGGGACAGAGAGAGAGGGAAGCAATCTCAAGCAGGCTCTGTGCTGACAGTGCAGAGCGCAATGCAGGCCTTGATCTCACAAATCGTGAGATCATGAACTGAACTGAAATCAGGAGTCAGTTACTCGGCTGACTTAGCTACCCAGGCACCCCTCTCTGTATTATTTACTTATGAAATTGTGATTGGGGTCAAACAGGATGTTAAAAAGTCACATGGTTTATCACATTGGGTCCTAGTAATCAAGCTTTATTCCCTGACTATAGTCATCCAAGTTTAGGATTACACCTGCCATTGATCACATGGAGTGAGGGGCGGGAGGATAGATAGGTGAACTGACAGTGTTTCATAATTATTGGAGAATTGAATCTAGATTATAGCAAATAAATAATGAATTAAGAGAGCCAACTCTGACTTTAACAAGAGGTTCATAAACTCATTACACATATCCCAATCTGACAAACACCCAATTTCTGTTCTTGGGAGTGTATGGAAAAGACCATCGTAGTAGTAACATATTAATTAATTAATTAATTGTTCCAAATTGATAAACATTAGTTGTGCTTCATATTCAATATGATAATGAAGTTACCAGGATCTATATCAAACAGGCTACTTATTGGGTGAATAAACCATAAAAATATATTGTCTTTTATTTAAGAAAAAAAACACATCTAAATTTAGATCTGTGCTATTTAATTTTTGCCTCTAACTTTTCTTCTAAAAGGCATTTATTGTAATGTGAGCAGCATTCCAAGGTAAGGTTGGGAATTGAGTCGTCATTACTAATGCTTCTTTTCATACACTGCAGTGTTTAGTTGTGTGCATTCTGTGGTGCTTTAATAGCTTCTAAGGTGCAGGAACAGTGAGAGAAAGAAGGAACCATTCACTGAAGTACAAAAAGGAATGTACTTTTTTATTTGCTACTTATCATCATACATGCTCATGTTTTCTCTGGACAACGTTGAGAAAAGGAAAAAATATAAACCAAAATAGACTCACAAGAACACAGAGAGGGTATGGATGACATAGCATACGTGTGTGTGTGTGTGTGTGTGTGTGTGTAACTAAAAATAAAAGTGGTTTTGCAGCGACTTCTACTATCCTGTACTTAAAAACATTCTAAGTGCTATAAAGACAGAAGTCTAACAATAAAGTTGATATTAAAAACAATATAAGCAATTTTAACATAGACTCTGTATTAGTTTTTTCATGTCAAGCTTGTGAAATGCTAGGAAGTTATGAGTACATGTCATATAGAGTAAAGGAGGTAAATATATATAAGTAAAGGCAACCTTGTTACATGATATTCTAACAGCTTTGTTTGGGTTTTACATTTCAATGACAATTTCCCAGAAACATTAAAACTGGACCTTAAACATCTCCCAACTAAAAAACTGATGTAGTCAAAAGTGAAGCCCATACAAATTCCCATATGAGGACTGGCAGATAACTCAAAAATACGAAGTAAATATAATAAACAAGCAGAAATTTAAATACATGAATTACAGTGAAAATTTTATAACTACACCATGATAGTATTCATATATATGAATTCATTTCATACCAACTCTTAGTTTTGCTTGAAAGTAACATTTAATCAGTGATTTGAGACAGAAGAGCATGAAGCTACCTCTTCCATGGGAAAAATGTATGTATACTTTATGAGTCAATGTTTACATTTGACATGCAGTCTTGACTAAATGGTTGTGACGATGATGGAAGTATGCATAAATAGATATAGTATAGATGACTTGATAAATAAAGTTGAGGCAAAGGTTTCTTATTTTTATTTTAAAAATTTAATGGGTTTTTATGACATGGTCAAAATTATTTGTATTAAGAAATCCACATATATCGCTCTATCTTAATTTCAAATTAACTTCCAACTTTCATATTAATTTTAAATCTCACCTTCTATATCTAGGGGGGAAAATGAAACAGGGACAAAGTCATTATCATTACATCAGTTACTTACATCATTAGATATTTAGGAATTTCAAAACACATTAGATTTAGTGGCTTAAAGGAAAACCCATTTATTCACTGATAATTCTGCAATTTGGGCCCAACTCAGCAGGACTCAGGTTTGGGCTGGACTCACCAGGCGTCCCTCACAGAATCAGCTCACAGGGCAGGACATCTGAGATGGCTCCCAGTCTGAGGCCTAGCGGGCATGACGCCTCAGCTAGGATGACTGGACCTTTCTCTTCACGCGGTCCTTCCTGCCAAGCTCCTTCAGGGCCTGGCGCTCTCAAAGTTCCCAAAAGGAAAAATGGAAGCTAGAAAGCCTTTCTTTTGAAGGCAAGTTGCAAGGTCAGGCCAGGCTTGAGGGGTGAGGAAAGAAAGACCCTGCACCCCTTGATGGGCACCTTACAAATGGGCACACAAATAAGGACAGGAGGAATTTAGAGCCATATTTTTCAATCTACCACAATCATCAAATTAAAAGAGGAATAATCCAATCATGAAGACAGGAAGAAAATCCTGCAAACCAAAAATTTTATTTGAAAATAAAAGCTTTTAGTGTGTAAAAAAAATCTATTTTCACTTCTGATCAACTTTTTAAACTATTCCATGACTGTGGAATAGAGTTCTGGGACTTTATGAATTCACACACTTGTTATATTTTGCCAAAATACATACAGTTCCTTTCTTTTTAAAGAAGTATAAGTAAGGTTTGTCGACATAAACAATTTAAGCACAATTATAACTTGCTTAATACTAATCTAACAGCATTTCTGAAAATCTCACTTTATGTTTGGGTCAGTGAGACATGGCACAGAAAATTGTCCGTTATTTGATCTTTCATCAAGTTCTGCGTTTTCCATTTCATCATTTATCTAGTTGTGTCCATGTATATTAGATAGAGACTATTACTGTTATATTAGAGGACACTTCAGATATACTTTGATTTGTATTTCCCTGCTGATGAGTGACTTTGAGCATCATTTCATGTGCCTTTTGGCCATCTTGGAGAAATGTCTATTCATGTCCTTAGCTCATTTCTTCACTGAATTATTTGTTATTTGGGTGTTGAATTTGATAAGTTCTGTATAGATTTTGGATACTAACCCTTTGTCTGATATGTTATTTGCAAATATCTTCTCTCATTACATTCGTTGCCTTTTAGTTTTGCTGATTGTTTCCTTCACTGTGCAGAAGCTTTTTATTTTGATGAGGTCCCAATAGTTCATTTTTGCTTTTGTTTCCTTTGCCTCCGGAGATGTGCTGAGTAGGAAGTTGCTGCAGCCAAGGTCAAAGAAGTTCTTGCTTGCTTTCTCCTTGAGGATTTTGATGGCTTCCTGTCTTACATTTAGGTCTTTCATCTACTTTGAGTTTAATTTTGTGTATGGTGTAAGAAAGAGATCCAGGCTCATTTTTCTGAAAACTGTCACTGCCCAGTTTTCCAGCCCTACTTGCTGAAGATGCTATCTTTATTCCATTGAGTATTCTTTTCCTGCTTTGTCAAAGATGAGTTGGCCGTAAGTTTGGGGGTCCATTTCTGGGTTCTGTATTCTGCTCCATTGATCTAAAGAGTCTGTTCTTGTGTCAGTGTCATACTGTCTTTTATTTTGTAATTTTTTTTTAATTTATTTTTGAGAGACAGAGAAAGATAGTGCAAGCAAGGGAGGGTTCAGAGACAGAGAGGGAAATACAGAATCTGAAGCAGGCTCTAGGCTCTAAGCTAGCTGTCAGCACAAAGCCCGCTGCAGGGCTTGAACCCATGAACCATGAGATCATGACCTGAGCCAAAGCCAAACGCTTAACTGACTGAATCACCCAGGCACCCCAGTACCATACTGTCTTGATGATTACAGCTTTGTAATACAGCTTGAAGTCCAGGATAGTGATGCCTCCTGCTTTGGATTTCTTTTTCAAGATTGTTTGGCTATTGGCGATCTTTTCTGGTTCCATATAAATTTTAGGATTGTTTGTTTTAGCTCTGTGAAGAATGCTGGTGTTATTTTGATAGGGATTGTGTTGAATATGTATATTGCTTTGGATAGTATTGGCATTTTAGCAATATTTGTTCTTCCTATCCAAGAGCATTCCTGACCTTAGGGGGAAAGCCCTCCATTTATCCCCATTGAGGATGATATTAGCATTGGGTCTTTCATATATGGCTTTTATAATCTCAAAGTATGATTATTTTATTTCTATTTTCTTAAGGTTTTTTATCAAGAAAGGATGCTTTATTTTGTTAAATACTTCCTCTGCATCTATTGAGAGGATCATGTGGTCTTTGTCCTTTCTTTTATTGATGTGATGAGTCACATTGATTGTTTTACATCAAAACCACAATGAGATACCACCTCACACCTATCAGAATGGCTAACATTAACAACTCAGACAACAACAGATGTTGGTGAAGATGCGGACAAAGAGGATCTCTTTGGCACTGCTGGTGGGAATGCAAAATGGTGCAGTCACTCTGGAAAACAGTATGGAGGTTCATCAAAAAATTAAAAATAGAACTACCCTAAACCCCAGCAATTGCACTACTAAATCTTTATCCCAGGGATACAGGTATGCCATTTCGAAGGGACACATGCACCCCAAAGTTTATAACAGCGCTGTCAACAATAGCCAAAGTATAGAAAGAGCCCAAATGTCTATTGATAGATGAATATATAAAGAAGATGTGTTAAATATATGTATGTATATATGTGTATATATATGTGTGTATGTATATATATGTGTGTGTGTGTATATATATATACATATATATATACATATATATAGTAGAGTATTACTCGGCAATCAAAAAGGACGAAGTCTTGCCATTTGCAACTACATGGATGTAACTAGAGGGTATTACGCTGAGTGAAATTAGTCAGAGAAAGACAAATACCATATGACTTCACTCATATGAGGACTTTAAAACACAAAACAGATGAACATAAGGGAAGGGAAGCAAAAATAATATAAAAACGGAGGGAGACAAAAACATAAGAGACTCTTAAATATGGAGAACAAACAGAGGGTTCCTGGAGGGGTTGTGGGATGGAGGATGGGCTAAATGGGCAAGGGGCATTAAGGAATCTACTCCTGAAATCATTGTTGCATTATATGCTAACTAATGTGGATGTAAATTTAAAAAAAAATTAAATAATAAAAGAGATATAAATGCTTTATTACTTGTTATCAAAAGATCAATTTAAAAATAATAGTATTCCAAAATCTAATAATTATTAGAATAAAAATTTATACATATTTAGATGATCCAAGTTTGCAAAAAGTGGGGTTTTAGATATATTACATTTTTTTAATTTTTTAAAGTTCTTTTAATATTTATTTCTGAGAGAGAGAGCGAGAGAGAGATTGAGAGACAGAGCATGAGTGGATAAGGGACAGAGTGAGAGGGAGACACAGAATTTGAAGCAGGCTCCAGGCTCTGAGCTGGCACCACAGAGCCCAATGCAGGGTTCAAACTCATGAACTATGAGATCGTGACCTGAGCCAAGGTCACATGTCCAACTGACTGAGCCACCCAGGCGCCCCAGATAGATTACATTTTTAAAGGCTATATATGTTTCATTTGACTATATTTTATTAAGCAGAGACAATTAATTGATGCTTTATGCACAGAAATTTACTAACCATGGGATAGAAGTGAGACTGTAAGATATAATGATGAAGCTCACTGCACATGTCTTCCTACAAAGCACTTTCACAGACATTCATATTCTCTGGAAATCCTGCAGGGCTCAGTGAGACAGCTAGAGCCCTTGTTGAACAGATCAAGCAACAGGTGATGAATTAGGGAAAGTGAATTGCCCAGAGCTAAACAAAAAATTAAAATGGGACAGAATTGGGGCCAAACTCTCACTTTGTGCTCATCTATTTTCTTCTTTCTATTTAGAGCAAATTGAAAACATAATTGGTGGGCAAAAGCTTAATATTGCAATATTATCTATCAGTTCATAAGCACTGAGAAATGCAGAGGTTCTGATATAACACCGTGTGACCTTAAGATCTAAATTTCTCAGTTATATAGGGTTGTCATGAGGCAAGGTATGTAAAGGCCAAAGGATAGGTTCTAACACGTGGTGGCTTCTCAAATACCTTCACTCCCACCTTCAGTAATTCCAGGATTTAGAACATAAGTCCAACTCTGACTGCTTTGTAACTAGCTCCTTTTGGCATTTCAAAAGCCAAAAAGGTGGTATCTGGCTTTCAAATATATTAGATTTTGGTTCATTACTCAAACTAGGGTCTGAGCTTCTTGAAAGTTCAAGGGCTTAATCTTGAAGATTAGCAAATGTGCAAGAATTAGTTTAGCCAGGAGTGCCTGGGTGGCTCAGTCAGTTAAATGGCTGACTTCAGCTCAGGTCGTGAACCATAGTTCGTGGGTTCGAGCCCTGCATCAGGCTCTGTGCTGACAGCTCAGAGCCTGGAGCCTGCTTTTGATTCTATATCTCCCTCTCTCTCTGACCCTCCCCTTCTTACACTGTGTGTGTCTCTCTCTCAAAAATAAATAAACATTAAAAATTATTTTAAATAAAGAATTAGTTTAACCATTCTGAAATTACTAATAAACCAATGGAAATGGACATGATATTTCCCATAAAAACTAAAAGATTTTACATTGTGCTGCGTGGAAGGTTTTACAGAATGTAAAATATATCATTGCACAGCATACTGGAATAGAGGCTGTCCACTTGGATCTAAAGTTCTAAAGGCAGTAAGTTCTGAAATAAAAAAAAAAAAAGTAATGCAAATGCGATTAACTCATTTGGTAGCAAACTTGACCTGTCTGGACATGAAGTTGTTGATAGTTTTTCTATCTTTTACTGTGAATATGTATATATTTATAAATTATGAGGCAGATATTAATATGCTTGTTTACTATCCCTTTCTCAAATCTGAAAGATTTTGTATTCTGAAATAGTTCTTTCCCTGTTGGTTTCAAAGGACAGATTGCAGAAACATACGGAAATGATACGGCAAAGGAATCTGTATCAGGCAGCCATTATGCTATTCTTTATTTTTAATGACAGCTTTCTAGAGACATTACTGTCTTATTCTTATTGCTGGTGTTCATTCCAGCAAAGTTAACACCAGCCACCATATTAAATTACTGATAATTTTTGACTGTGCTGTTTGTGTTGTTTTGTTTGTGTTACTGGGTAAATGCATTTTACTTGTAAATGTGTTAAGAATTGTGGATGTTTGAAATTAATTTTGATTTTAATGTTTCTATCTGTTTTCCATACAGTTATAATAAAATTATTTTAGGTCCACTAGAAGGCTCCCAAGATTGTTTTCATTGCTTGTTTAAAAATAAGTATGTTAATCGTATTTGAAAAACATCATTTAACATAGTACTTAGTAAGCAGAACAAGTAGAACAAGATGATAGTTGAGAGTGACTTTTAACCTTCTTAAACTTTATACACTAGCAAAATTTCTCTTTGCTAGTGTAGCTATTCTTAAAGAAAGCTAAGAAAAAGTAGCTATTTCTTAAAATATGACTGTGATATTTTGCTATGTATCAGGGAAAACGGGTTTTATTAAAAAATTTTTTTAATGTTTTTATTTATTTTTGAAAGAGAGAGAGAGAGAAAGCGATAGTGTAAGCAAGGTAGGGTCAGAGAGAGAGGGAGACACAGAATCTGAAGCAGGCTCCAGGCTCTGAACTAGCTGTCAGCACAGAGCCTGACACGGGGCTAGAACCCATGAACCACGAGATCATGACCTGAGCCGAGGTCGGATGCTTAACTGACTGAGCCAGCCAGGCACCCCAGGGGAAATCAGTTTTTACTACTTGTAACATATTATGGAAGTAGATCTAAATTTCTTCCTTCACAGAAAGCATGATGAAATACCAGCCTCTTTACCATAAAAAAATCCATCCTCTCTTTGCATCAGACAAAAATCCAGCCTATCTTTTCTACTAGCTGTCTGGTCATCTACCTGAAGCATCCATAGATTCTGGGAAATGAAAATTTCTCTAAATATATAGTAACTAATTATAAACAATTAGTCAGCCAGACTTATTTAAATAGGTAGGTTGCTTTAAAGCTTCAAAAATACAATTAGGGATGCAATTTTGAGATTTAGCATTTACTGCAGAAGTTGTTCCTATTGTCCAGGCCAAAAATAGATAATAAATATCTCACTCTTCAGCAACTAAAATGTAACATTTAAAATGTCCCTCAGTGTGGGAAGATTTATGAGCAAGTAATGATAGCAAATTCACATTGAGTTATTGCTGGCGTTACTTTCTCCATACGGGCGTTACCTACTATTATCCAAGGCAAGGATCATAGAACAATGCCATTCAATCTCTTGGCTTTGAGGAATAAAACGAGGTTTTGAGAGGCCTCTCCTGTGAGGTTGCACATAATCATCATGCTACGTAGTGTCTGAGTCAGGCCCTTCACTTTGAGTCCAATATAACAGTTTTGTTATCATTTGGAATGCTGGACACCGAATCTAAGGAGGAAGTGATAGTATCTTCCCCCAAAGCATACACGTGGATGGTCTCAAGAGCACCAAGGCAGCTGTGGGGCCTGGGGACAAGGAATGTGACTCGACCAGACTCCCCTCGGCAGGTCTGGCTCCAAAGCTGAATCACTGAGGAGCGCCTGGGTGGCTCAGTCCATTGGGCGTCCTCCTCTTGATTTTGGCTGAGGTCATGCTTCTAGGGTGGTAGGATTGAACCCCATGTCGAGCCCCACACTGAGTGTGGAGCCTGCTTGGGATTCTCTCTCTCTCTGCCCCCATTCTCTCTCTCCCTTTCTCAAAAAAAAAAAAGAAAGAAAAGAAAAAAAGCTGAGTCACTGAAAATTAGAATGCAGGATGCTGTGTGTCCATGGCCTGGTCCAGCAAAAGGACAGAAAGCCTCAACCAATTTGATATAGGGGAGTTTCTCTAAGAAGGCTTCCTGCCAGTCTTACAGTGATTATTTTATGTTTTATCCCTGCTAATCTTTACTGAAGGGTTAAATGCTAAAGTGGCATACTGTATAGAAGAATTTGAGGTAATGCTTCTCAGGTTCATTATTTTAATAAGGGACTCCAGAAGACCTTTCTCAGCCTTGAAAAAGAATGGCAGGTTGTTTGGGGCAGCAAATGTCAGCCTAACACCCTCTCAAACCAAACCACGTGGGCAACTATTTGTGAAGCCAAATGGAGTTTTACGTCCTCTCCAGGCAGAGATTATCTTGACCTTTCAGAAGCACCTTTCTCATAAATCTCTAACTGCAAAGGGCATGATTGTGCAGCCAGGCCTATCCAGCCTTGTTTAAACAGCCCTTCAGCTTATCCAGCCCCTTTTGCTTTGCAAGCTCCCTTGCACGTGGAGACCTCCCCAGTCCTTCCGTCAGACTCTGTGCTTGTCATCTTCAAATGAGAAGCATGAAGAGGAGCAAGAGAGAGTCCGACTCAGCAGATCACCCTTTCACCAGGAGTGTCTAATCACTGCGTTTCATTTCTCAGGTCAGATAGGTCCCTTGGTAGGAAAAACATTTGAAGCATCTCTCTGGATTATACATGCCACTATCGTAATTGTAAATCAAACCAAATTCTAGGCATTTCAGGTACACGACATTACTCCTGGCATTTGATATTCTATTTTCCCCAATAAATATAAATATTACTCAGAATAAGTATTACTCTTTCAATCAGCCTATGATCGGACAAGATACCAATATGTAAAATTAAGTGCATCTTGAGAAAAAAATCTATATTCAAATATACTTTAGAAAAAGTCGTAAAGAGTTGCCATAAAACAAAAAGTAATTTTCCATAGTTAGAAAGACAAGTAAGGAAAATGACCTGCAATGCCTCTTCTTATAATAAGGCAGAGAGTAATTTCTCACCTCCAGAAGAAGGTGCCCCAAATACCTGGGTAAAGGATACAGTAAAACAATGATTCTATTTTTGCTAGGCTGTTAGAGTAGTGATTGTTGTATTGTTCAGTCATTCATATATTTCATGCCTTTCTGAAAATAGCCAACCATTGTTGTCTGATTTATTAAAGTCTCTTCTGTACTTATGGGTACCAAAAAAAAAAGCAATTAGCAAAGTAAGTTATGCAGTAGGTCACGCTTGGATTGGAATGTAAAAAAAAATAGGTTTTAACTTTTGGGTTCATTTTCTTTATTGACTTGAATCTGTCATAGATAAAGAGCCCTATCATTTGAAATCAAAATGGAAATTATCCTCACTGTAAATTAGAAACATATCCAGGAACTTACTAAATTTCCCTTGTCTGAAGCCTGCCACCATTATCCATCATTACCATTCCAAATTCTTTACAATTTTCTATTTTCCCCCAATTTTCATTGCAATAAAGCAGTATCCATAAACATTCCATGACTCTCACTGTACACAGCCAATAAAAAATAAATTCCACCATTTTTCAAAAATCTGTTCGTCTCACCTTCTTTCTCTATAAGAATATCACCCAGGCTTCTTAACATCCTGAGATATATATAAGAACTTTAGAAGTTTCCCCACCTGCTCCTCAGCGCCCTCAGGGGTATTCTGCTTGAGGCTGTGTTCTCTGCTTTCTACCCCTAACCACACTGTCCTCTCACATTCTGGTGCCACTCTTTTAAAAGGGTTCCTCTGATATCATTCTGATGGTCTCATGGTTGTCTCTTCTCCTGGCAGCACCTCTTTCTCTCATCCAAGTCATTCACTGCTCTTCCAGGGCACATGATATTCACAGAGGGAACCTACTTTCTGCAGCAACATACGACAGTTCTTGTACTTAAAAAAATTTGGAGTTGAGTTGCTTAAATAAAATGCAAGGGAATTAAATAGACTTGAATGCAGTGGATTGGCCTGGAATGGCAAGACAACTGGACTCTCTCCTTTTTGAAGGCTTTCCTGCTTACACTCTTACATTCTTACACATTTTTTGGATGATAGTTCTATCCAAGTTTTGGGCTTATTTATACCCACTTTTATTTAAAAAATCAGTCTTACGAAATATATCTTCCTGAAGAATGGAAACTGAGTCTTAATCCATTGTTGTAGGCCATTGGTAAATGTGTGTGTGTGTGTGTGTGTGTGTGTGTGTGTGTGTGTGTGTGTGTATACCATTTCTAAGCATTGGACATTGACAGTGAACCATAAATAATGTAAACAAGTTAGCACTACCAGAGGGCAAGAGTTCAGTTATAACTTAGAAAGACTTTCCTGGCTTTCAGCTGTGACACCTATAACACAAGCCAGGAAAGGTCACAGAGTTGGATTATCTGAATGCTTTTAAGAGTATAGCCTGAGGTACGTGTGACCTGAACTGTAGTCAAACCTGCTTTGAATGACAGTAGGGAACTACTATATGAAATGATGGCAGCTTCTCATGAGGTTGTTACATAATTTTTTTATTCGCAGAAAACATCTTTAACTTTTTCATAAAGGATTAACTTAAAAATATTATCAGAATATTTCATAAAGAATGTAACTTTTCATAAAGAATTACTTAAAAAGTATTATCAGAGTATTTCACAAATAAGAAATCATTATCTCTGTAAATCTTTTCTTTTTTACAGTTCTGTTTAACATTTCTGGAGAAAAAAGTGTTTTCTATCTATGATTAAATAGTCTATCTACTCTGTGTCTTGGCTAGGGCTCCTCATTAAATGACAACCTCTGTTTCCATTATAAGATATATGGACTTTCGGGAAGGCTTATGCAGATTTCATATATGCCCAGTATGTGCCAAGTGAGCTGAGCAGGTGTGGTTCATCTGCCAACATCCCTGAACTTGCTCCCCAACTGTTTCACTGCACCAGAAGCCCTACAGGTTTCTGTGCTGCAACTGATAATGTCAGACACTCGGGAGATTAAAGCATCTCCAAGCTGCTCACCGAAGCAGAGGAAAACAGAACTTTCATGTTGACACAGCAGAGGTACAGGAAGGACATTACTGCCTTGGAAATGTGACCTCACTGATTACTTTCCACACACTTCCATCAGCCAAGAAACACTGCATCTCCTTCTACAGGAAGGAAAGTTGAATGAACCCGCACTTCCACTGAAGTGGAGAGTCATCTTTACCCCCTCCTGGGAAATAGAGAGGAAGGGACTTTTCCCAGGAGGGGTAAAGACTGGCACCAGCCCACAAAGGAGCCAGGTGACCAGCTGAGTGTGAGTCTCGATCATTACAGTGGCGAGCTTCATGCTAGGAAGCAGTGAAGATTCCCTTCTGGCCCTCTTCCCTCTCAGTCAGCCCAAATAAGAAATGCCATGGCTGGCTCTCTGCTTGAATAATATATATGATCCTTAAGGATTCACACAACTCTCCTTAGCCTCATAAGTGACCCCAGGAAAAATTTGACATATGTTTTTCTCCATACTATGACTAGATTTCACTAATAAATAGAATTATTCTATTACACAGTCAGTCCAAGGATAGGTATTTCACTAGACAATAAGCCATAACATAAAATTCATTATCTTGCCACACACCAAAATCTCATAAACCTGAATGAAGACTTAATGTTTGATTTTAGTAGAACTGAAAATAATAATCTGGTTATAATAATAATTTGGTAATTTGAAAATAACAATTTCATGGAACTGAAAATCATAATTTGATCTTCCTATGAGATCATACTCATAGGAAATCTATTTGTTTTCCCAGTGAGAGCAAAGATGCTTATCAAGGGAAGTAGGTCTCACCTTCACACTCTGGAATCACTCTTCTCTTCTCCATCCATAAATGCATCTGTTCCAACCTACAGTCCCTATGCCAGAAACTAAACAGCATGATCTCCACAGGTGCTACCTTCAGAGTCGGTCCAGAACAAACCCCTGAAGTAGGCAAAATACTTCAGTTTCTTCTTTCATTGTAATTTAACCAAGCTTCAGCCCTGACTTCCTGAGGTCCTAGGTGCAGTGCCCTACCTTGTCTACCATACTTGGTTACTGAATTGACTTTCAGATACTGGAAAGAACCCAAATCTGTGGATCAGAAGACTTGGTCGTGTCACTAACTGGTTGTCCTTAACCTCTGTGGACTGGGGATAATAATACCTACTTTACAGGGGCATGACGGAGACTTATAATATACAGGTTGAAACACACTTGAAAACATAAAATAAAGATTTAAATACCTTGAAATAACTTACGTTAAATGTCTGGCACAACAGATAATCATTTGCTAAAAAAAAAAAAATAAACCTCATTGTTTAATGCCTGTTATGCCTATTTCTCCCCCTTTGCTACTGCCCAGATATTGTTGAAGGGCCCACTGTTTTCCAAAAATCGCACACATGCGCACACATGCACACACGTACACATTGCTCGAAAGCTATCAGTTCTTTGATTTGTGAAATTCTTCTGTCCAGAGGCAAATTATTTCAGTCCAAATTATAGATAATGAATATTCCCAGGGCAGGGTTGCTTAACAACTGAATTTCTTCCCACTAATATATCAATAATTAAAAACAGATGCCTTATGGGAATCAGTTCTCGAAAGAAAGGCCTAAAGGGAGAAGGGGTGCAGAGTAGGCCCTGGGCAAGAGAGTAAAAATCATGTTCCCCTTCTTGATAATTTTGTGAAAATCTAACCCACTCTTTTAAAATATGTTTCTGCTTTTTGTTCTGGTCTGCTCTCAATCTTTATTCCACTTAAATGCTCATGGATAGGAGTGCCTGGGTGGTTCAGTCAGTTAAGCATCTGACTTTGGCTCAGATCGTGATCTCAGGTTCATGGGTTCGAGCCCCGCATCGGGGTCTGTGTTGACAGCTAGCTCAGAGCTTGGAGCCTGTCTTCGGATTCTGTGTCTCCCTCTTTCTCTGACCCTCCCCCACTCATGTTGTCTCTCTCTCTCTCAAAAATAAATAAAAAGCATTAAAAAAAAGTTTACAGGGACGCCTGGGTGACTCAGTTGGTTAAGCCTCCAACTTCGGCTCAGGTCAGATCTCACGTTTGTAGGTTCGAACCCCGCGTCAGGCTCTGTGCTGACAGCTAGCTCAGAGCCTGGAGCCTGCTTCTGGTTCTGTGTCTCCTTCTCTCTCTGCCCCTCCCCCTCTCATGCTCTGTCTCTCTCTGTATCAAAAATAAATAAAACATTAAAAAATTTTTAATTAAAAATAAAAAAAGTTTACATTTAAAAAAATAAATGCTTGGGGATAATCTGAGTCAGCAGCAAATAAATCAATGAAAAAGACAGGGGAAGAGACCATCCAATGAGTGGCATGCTTCAGAGATGCTATCAGAACACCTTTTGTGGAAAATGACCTGACTCACTGCAGGCACATTTACTTTAGGTACATACTGCAGCTCAAGGACTTGTTTATTCCTTGTCTCAATATGCCATTCCAGAGGGCATGGCATCCTAGCGGAAAAACCATAGATTAGGCAGACTTGGAATCGTAACTCAACCACTTAGGAGCTCTGTGACCTTGGGCAGGTGAAAATATGGTTAGGCTCTGTCTCTTCTGTTGCAAATTGGAAGTAGAAAATGCCTATGCAGAAGGAACCTGACATTGGTAATATAAATACCTAAAGTCTTTTTTTTTCCATTGATTTAATGGGGAACTTACAGAAAATTATAGAAGACAAATCTTTTAGATAAAATTGCGCTATGTCAATGAGGATAAGGCTAATCTACTGAGTGGAGAAAAAAATTAAGTATTTTATGTTGATACAGTCTTTTGCAGTTTATAAAATAGTTTCCCTACAACTCTTTCTCGTCTAACTTAACATAACTGTGAGACAAGGAACAGGTTATATACTCCTATTTTTTTTTACAGAAGTAACTGAAATTAGGTTAAGTGCATAAGCTAAAATTTCAGGAAAACTTGTATGAATGGGGAAGCTGGATCCAAAGCCCTAACCTCAAGACTTGACCCAACATCCAGCATTCTTTTTGCCGTTTTAGACACAGTTCCAGAGAAGTTTCCAGAGCATCAAACTTTGAAACTTCTTTAGTTTCCTTAATATATTGACTGTCCTTGCTCTCTTCTTTATTTTTGGAATTAAAAATATTAATGTAATTTTATGTAGCCTTAAGTGAGGGAACATGAAGACAGAAATTGACGGAATAGTAGGTAAAGATAAACTTGAAGGAGTGGTTGTTTGCTGCTCTAAGAAACAGATTTCATTAAAGAATAGGTTCCATCTCACATAGTTCCCTGACTCCCTAAATCTTGGTGAGTTAGAACTGGAAGACGTTTCATCTCCTTCTTTCTCACTATCCTCAAGCCCACAATTTCACAGAAAGAGAAAAAGAAAGCCAGAGTGGTTACATAACTCAAGTAAAGATGCAAAGAAGTTAACGGAGCAGCAAGTTTTCTTGTCTTTTGCCTCAAGAACTCCTAATCCTTAACCTCAAAGAGTGCTAGAGGGAAAAAAAAGTGTTCAAACAAACTGTTGAAGTCACAAGTAGAATTCCATGAGAGAATTTAAATTCTTCACATCAATTAAGGGGGAAAAAACACTTGGTGTTCAGTCATGATCTCACTTTATGGAAAACAAACAAACAAAAAAAGATGTTGCTATTACAAAAATGCATTTTTGCCAAATTCAGACCTCCTTCAAAACTGATGGGTTCAATTTTAAAATCAGATCCAAATTATGTGGTTCACAAAGTTGTTTGTGCATGGCAAAACCCCATTTCCTGCAAGTGAGTCAGCCATATGAAAGATTATTCATGATGCTTTAAGCATTGCAAACGTAGTTGTTTGGTTTAAATTAATTTTAAAGTTTTGTAGCTAACTAAGAAAGTCCATAGTAAAATATCTCTGTGATCTAGGTTTGGAATTTCTTAACTAAAATAGTATTTTGGTTTATTTAAAGTGTGTGTGTGTGTGTGTGTGTGTGTGTGTGTGTGTGCACTCGTCTACACGCGTACGTATGTATTCATTTAGTTTAGTATTATTTCTTATGGTTCAAGTCACATAAACATTATCACTAGCTCCATGGTAGACTATTGTATTCTTAATTATTTCACCAATAAATGCCTTGGCCCGCAAGGTCTTTCAACGGGGACCTAGAGGAGGGAACAGGTGAATGGATAGGACAAGAGACACAAAGAACAAGAGCAAGACAGGAGGTCTGATCAAGCTTTAATCATGGAGGCTGATTATATACATGTGCAGGGGGAAGAAAGAATGCAGAAGGGGAAAAAATGCTGGGGGAGGTACAAGGTACAGGGGATCTGCCCTATGACATTAACAGATGGTAATCTCAGTTCCTGAAGCCAACAGTTATCTATGACTTGACTGCTGTTTAACCCAACAGATATTTCTGACTTAGCTGCTGCTTATCTTGCTGCAACACTCCACCAGAGCTGGTTAACACTCCACCAGAGTTCTTTTAATTCTTTCTTTGGCTCCTGGCAAATAAATGCTGTTGTTTAAAAAAGACAAAAGACATGCAGAAGAAAATGGCAGGGGTGCCTGGGTGGCTCAGTCGGTTGAGCACCAGCTTCGGCTCCTGTCATGATCTCATGTTTCCTGGGTTTGAGCCCCGCATCGGGCTCTGTGCTGACAGCTAGCTCAGAACCTGGAGCCTGTCTTCAGATTCTGTGTCTCTCTCTCTCTCTGACCCTCCCCTGCTGGCACTGTCTCTCTCTGTCTCTCAAAAATAAATAAAAGACATAAAATTTTTTTTTAAAAAGAGGAAAATGTCAGATACTAGTGGCCAGAACCTGAAATTTTATCTATTTCCTGGGAAAGTCCATCTTTTGGGTGCCAACTGTAGCTGCTGGCATTAGGAGAAAGTCTGGCCCCAAATAGACTATAACATGCAGGAAGCATGGTTGTAGACAAGATCTGGCTGGCCAGAACGTCACTGGGCATCAGGAGATCCTACAGAAGTTAAGAGGGTCACTCCACAGGCAGCACAAGACAGTGTCAGGAATTCCAGGCAGGCAGGTGGACAATCATTCCCAAATCTGTCTACAAAGAGCAGGGATCCAGAGAATAGACAGAGGCAGAATTTCCCCATGGGAGACTATCCTAGCCGAGTAGAGTCTGAAGCAAGTTACAAAGGCTGTGATTCAGACAAGAAAGCAGGAGTAGAGTAAATATGGAAGGGAGCCAAGGCTGAGGAATAAGGCAGAAAGCCAGTTATTCTACTGATCTTCAAGGTCAGTAGCAAACTAGCAGCAGGTGTGATTTGATCCTCTGTCCCCAAATAGAAGGCTTTACATGCTCTAAACCCTCCCACGCATGGTCAGATTCCCAGCTCTGGATCCTGGACTAAGCTGGCCTGCCAAGTGACTTAGCTGGAGAGGAGGGGGCTGGGCTGTGCAGAGGCAATGCCTGATAAAAACAGTAAATTTTGCCAATAATTGAAAAATTAAGGAAGTGAAAGCCTCAAATGCCTAACACTTCCATTCGTGTTTGATGCTGTATGCCAAGGAGAGCTCATGCATTATTTACCATTCTCATCTACTGAACGTTTAGCTTTCTATGTGAAAAAAAAATATTTGATCAAGAGAAGAAAGAATAGTTAACATTTTACTTTTGTAAACCAAGTCTAAGAATACTATTGTAGAGGAAAGAACATGGAACTTGGTCTCCAAAGAGCACACTTCAGGTCATGGACCTGTAGGACCAGGCTGTAGTATCTTAGCCATGACCCAGGTTTGTTTCCATCATGTGCACACTGGCAGGATGAGTTTAGAGGTTCATTTCAGCTCTAGCTTTCTATATTTTTCCCCCAAAACAATAAGGAATAAACACCACTAAAGTATCCAGGGATTTTTCTTATAGACAGTTCACATGGCATTCATATGCTGACATTAATTTTTATTTATTTATTTATTTATTTATTTTTAGAATATAACACTATTTTTTAACATATGCAATTATTTTCCATCATGTACAATACAGTAGTTACAATGACACTCCAAATGGATAAGCAAAGTAAAAAATCAGAACCCCAACTTCTATTTCATGTAATTAGACTTATACAGAAATTAGAAGGTTAAGTAACAACTAGTTAATCACCTAATTTCACAGCTATCTGACGTGGCAATCGTTATATAGCAGCTTATCTATGATACATTCAAGATACATGATACAATCTATTACTTGCCCATAAGCTAAAACTCAGCCTGCTTAATACCTTTCCTTAAATTCTATCTTTATACTACAATATACTTGCGGTCCATGCAAAAAAGTAGCATTAATTTTTAAATAAAAAAACCAAAAGAGTACTTTGCCCTCAGTAGCTTCTGAAAGTCATTGCAATCCATAAAGTAAATATCTTACATTTCAAGTGCATTTGTACAATTGTATTAAGAGACCATAATGAAGGAATATTGCAGCTCTATTAGGCCAATTCTCTTAACAAGTATGTGATTGAATTTTGTTCCTCTATTTTTGTTTTACAAAGAGAAGAAATTGAGACATAAGAAAAAAAAAAACAAAACAACTATGCTAAAGTTAAAAAAAGACCGTCAAAGCCCATTTTGAAATAATGAGCTGAGACAGGCTCTTCTGTCATCTTGAAGAATGACTAATGAAAAGTGAAAACTACAGCCCACGTGCTCTCAAGTAGCCACATGTGTATTGTACTAAATATTCACATCTATTAATCTTTGGTGTATGTAGTTTGCAACATCCAATAAAAAGTATAAATATTCATGTCACAGAGATGAAAAAATACACCTGTCACTTGAGACTTGTTCAATGGATACTAAATTATGCGATTGAAGATAATTAAATACCAATATTTAGGAATAATTTCAACTTCATAAAAACATTTTACCTGCTTGAGAGAGAGGTTTGATGATAATTTGAGTAAATGAAAAATTATGATTCACAAACATGCTTATTCTGCTTTTTAAATAGCATATCCATAATTTATATAACAACCCATCTTCCCAGGCACTTGTTCCTGGGGAATATGGACAGCAATGTACTTGCATATGTTTTAGACTATGGTACAGATATCTCTTTGCATTTTTCTTAAAAAGTTGAAATATAGAAGCTGCCTGCCAATTAGATAGATATAAATATTTCTATAAAACATTCAAGTAATCTTATTGAGCATGGTAACAAGTTGAATAATTCTCCCAAAGTAGGGCCAAGAACAATTTCACTAATCTTGATTTAAATTTATACAATGCAAACAAAAAATAAAAGGTACAAAACATTTATTTATTAAGTGGACTGAAGAAAATAATTTCATTTACTGATATTTTAAAATAATAAGCATTTTATAACAATTCTGTGACCAATAGTAACTAAAATTTTTGTAAATTTGAGCAATATAATTTTATAAGTTACTTCAGCTGAAATGTACACCTATTTTTATCTATACTTAGCTTTTATTAATAGTGCCTTCATGAAATTGAAACATTTATTCATTCTGGTATTTTTTCTTCTGGAAATGTTTACTTAATTCCTCTTTCTCAAGCACTGGGGGGCTGGATATTGGCCCAATAATTAGAGGAATGAGCTTTCATTCTACTCCTAAGGGTCTCTACCCAGTCAGGGTATTAATGTCAGAATGTCACTGTCCTCCATCACAATAGCCCTTTGACCTTTCTGTATTTGATACCATCTAAAATACGTAATTTATTTAAAATTTCCCCTACCATTTTATAGTGTTTCTTGGAGGGATTAGTTTCAGGGTATATTGAGATTTAATCTGAAAATTATTAGGCTATATTTGTATTTTTGGAACATAAAGATACCAATTTTTTAATTATAGCTGTATTTATGTCAGATGTGCAATATCTGAAAAAAGTAGATAGATATTTTAAGAAGCCAAAAAAGATATTTTTATAAAAGATAAGCACCTTCGATGCTGTTTGAGTTCCATTTACCTTTAATTGTATTTATAATAATTTTCATCAAAATTCCTAAAAATTACATTTCTCTCACTACTTTCTTACTAGAATTATATTTTACATATTTCTTATATATCTTTAGATTTTCTTTGTGTCTCTGCTCTCCCAAGCTCTGACTTCATTCTTTGATCTACAGAATACCTGAAACATTTACTGTTCATTATGCAACCCAATAATAAATTTTGAGAAAAGAAAAATGCTTATTAAAATGCCACCGAACATGGCTTCATTATACCATTTCTGTTATTTACCTAACTAGAAATGGATATTATACAAAGTATTTAATTTAACGTCTTAAAAGTTTTAGAATAGTGACTGATTCTTTCATACATGTATTTGTATTATCCAAATCATTTTACTTTTTTAATTTGAAAATTATTTATTGAGATCTTACTGTGTGCCAGACACTATTCTAATCAGTGAATAAAATAGTTATAATACCCTCTAAAGCTTTTATTATAGAAAAAAGAGATCAACAAGAACAATAAATAAGCAACAAATAAGTAAGGTGTTCATCACCATTAAACCAGCCTTACAAAAAATGTTAGACTTTCTTAAACTGAAAAGAAAGGGTGCTATTTGGTAATAAGAAAACTTATGAAAGAATAGACCTCACTGAAAGATAAATATATAGTAAAGGTAGTGGATTTATCATTTAAAAATGCTGGTGTGAAGGCTAAAAGACATTAGTAGTAAACAAACTATGATTAAAATATTAGTTATGAAACTTACAAATAAAGCATGACATAAAAAACATAAGATGGAGGGAGAATAAAAATATTGAGCTTTAAGGGCACCTGGGTGGCTCAGGCAGTTAGGCGTCCGACTTCAGTTCAGGTCATGATCTTTCAGTTCATGGGTTCCAGCCCCGCGTCGGGCTCTGTGCTGACAGCTAGCTCAGAGCCTGGAGCCTGTCTTTGGATTCTGTGTCTCCCTGTCTCTCTCGGCCCTTCCCCTGCTCATGCTGTCTCTCTCTTTCTCTCAAAAATAAATAAAACATTTTTAAAAAACTAAAAATAAATATTGAGCTTTAGAATGGAATCAAACAGAAGTTGTTATCAACTTACAATAGATAATTTCAGACATAAGTTGCTATATGTAAGCCACTTGGTAAGCACAAGCAAAAGTGTATCAGAGAGATACACAAAAGATAAAGAGAAAAGAATATATAAATATGTCACTAAAGAAAGTCGTTAAACCACAAAACAAGAAAGCAATAGAAGAAGAAATGAACTTAAAAAGTAAATGGACTAACTTCTCCAATCAAAAGACAAAGTGGCTGAATGGATAAAAAATAAGACCCATCTACATGCTGCCTACAAAGGAGTCACTTGAGGTATAAAGACACATATAGTCACTTTCAGTGAGGGATGGAAAAAGACATTCCATGCAAATGGAAACCAAAGAAAACTGGATTGGCTATACTAATATAAGACAAAGTAGATTGTAAAACAAAGGTTGTAGTAAGAGACGTTGGTGGGTGTTACATAATGATAAAGGGGTCATACCAAAAAGAGGATGTAACATTTGTAAATATTTATGCACCCAAAAAAGCACCTAAATAAATACATAAAGAAAATATTAATAGACTAAAGGGGGAAATAGACAGCACTATAATAATTTGAGGGATTGTAAGACCACACTTCCATCAATGGATAGATAGATCATCCAGACAGAAAATCAATGAGGAAACATTGACCTTAAATGACACATTAGGCCAGCTGGATTTAACATATATAGAGAGAGAACATTCCATCCAAAAGCAAGAGAATATAGAACATTTTCTAGGATAGATCGTATGTTAAGTCAGAAAAACAGTCTTTAATAAATTTAAGAGGATTGAAATATCAATCACTTTTTCTTACCACAAAGCTAGAAAATAATTACATGAAGAAAACTGGAAAATTGACAAATATGCAGAGGATAAATAACATGCTACTAAAAATGAGTCAAAGAAGAAATCAAAAAGAAAAATTTAAAAATACCTTGAGACAAGTAAAAATGTAAACATAACAGCAAAATTTGTGGGATGCAGCAAAAGCAGTGCTGAGAAGGAAGTTCATAGCAATAAATGCTGACTTCAAAAAACATAAAAAGTTTCAAATAAACAACCTAACTTTACACCTCAGGGAACTAGAAAAAGAAAAGGAAATAAAGCTCAAAGTTAGTAGAAGGAGCCAAATAACAAAGGTTAGAGCAAAAATAAATGAAATAAAGACTAAAAAGACAATAGAGAAGATTAATGAAAGGATGGGCTAGTTCTTGGAACAAATAAACAAAATTGACAAACTTTTAGCTATCCTCACCAAACAAAAAAGTGAGATGGCTCAAAATAAATGAAATCAGAAATGAAAGACCAGATGTTACAACTGTTACTGAAAGAATACAAAGAATAAAAGAAACTATTATGAACTAATGAATTGGACAACCTAAAAGAAATGGGCAAATTCCTGACAACAACCAATATTCCAAGACTTAATCAGGAAGAAATAGAAAATATGAACAGAATAATTACTAGTAGGAAAATGAATCAGTAATCAAAAATCTCCCAACAATAACAAAAAAATCCAGGACCAGATGATTACACTGGTGAAGTCTACCAAACATTCAAAGGAGAACTAACACCATCCTCAAACTCTTCCAAAAAATTGAAGAGTTCATGAGGCTAGCACTATTCTGACACCAAAATCAGACAAGGATACCACAAGAAAATAAAATTATAATCCCCAATGAGTATAGATGCAATAACCCTTAGAAAAATATTAGCAAACAGAATTCAACAATACATTAAAAGTAACCATACTATGATTAAATGGAATTTATTTTAGGAATGAGAGACTTAACATCCACAAATTAATCAATGTGATATATTATTTTAACAAAATGAAGAATAAAAATCATATGATCATCTCAATAGATGCAGAAAAAGTATTTAACAAAATCAATAGCCTTATAATAAAAACTTTCAACAAAGTGGATATAAGTGGTATGTACCTCAACATAATAAAGTTGAAACATGACAAGCCCATACCTAACATCATACTTAATGGTGAAAAACTAAAGCCTTTACTCTAAGATCTGAAACAAGAAAAGGATGCCCACTCTCACCAATCCTATTCAAATAGTATTGGAAGTCCTAGACAGAACAATTAGTCAAGCAAAATGAAGGAAAGCATCCAAATTGGAAATGAAGAAATAAAACAATCATTATTTGCAGATGACTTGATATATATGGAATATATTAAAGACTTCATCAAAAAACTATTAGGACAAATAAACAAAATTAATGAAATTGCAGTATACAAAATCAGTATACAAAGATATGTTGTGTATGCATTAATAACAAATAATCAGAAATAGAAATAAAGAAAACAACCCCAATTATACTTGTATCAAAAAGAATAAAATACCAGGAATAAATTTAACCAAGGAGGTGAAAGACATGTATATTGCAAACTAGAAGACATTGATGAAAGAAATTTAAGGAGACACAAACAATTGGAAAGATAATCCATGCTCATGCTTTGAAAGATTCAGTATTGTTAAAACATCCATACTATTCAAAGCAATCTAAGATTCAGTGGAATCTCTATCAGAATTTCAACAGCTTTTTCAAAGACATAGAACAAATAATCTGAAAATCTGTTAGGAACCACAAAATACCATGAATAGACAAAGCCATCTTGAGAAAGAAGAACAAAATTGAAAGCATCATGGTCTCTGATGTTAAACAATATTATGATGCTATAGTAATTAAAACAGGATGATAATGGAATAAAAATAGACACATAGATCAATGGAAAAGGACAGAGAGCTCAGAAAAAAACCCATACATGGTCAATTAATTTACAACAAAGGAGCCATGAACATACAATAGGGGAAGGACAGTCTGTCTTCACTAAATGGTTCTGGGAAAACTGGAGAGCCCTATGCCAAAAATGAAACTCAACCACTATCTTACACCATACACAAAAATTAACTCAAACTGGATTAGAGACTTGGATGTTAGACCTGAAACTATAGAGCTCCTAGAATAAAATGGGCAATAGAACTCCTTGTCATAGATCTTGATGATGAGTTATAAATCTGACACCAAAAGCAAAAGCAACACAAGTAAAAATGAGTAAGTGGGATTGCATCCTACTGAAAAGCTTCTGTGCAGCAATGGAAACCATCAACAAAATGAAAAGTCAATTTATGATTGGGAGAAAATAATCACAAATCATCTATCTGATAAGGGGCTATCTGAAATATTAAAAAAAACTTTTACTACTCAATAACAAAGAAGCAAATAATCCTATTAAAATAAGCAGAAGATCTGAGTAGACATTTTTCCAAAGAAGGCTTACATATGACTAACCAGTACATAAAAAGATGCTCAACATCACTAATCATCAGGGAATACAAATCAATACTGCAATGAGATATCATGTGCACCTGTCAGAATGATTGTTATCAAAAAGATAAGAAATAAATGCTGATGAGATGTAGAGAAAAGGCATGCACTGTTGGTGAGAATGTTAATTGGTGCAGCCACTATGGGAAAGAGAGAAATTCCTCAAAATGTTAAAAATAAAACTATCATAGAATCCAGTAATTCCACTTCTGTGTACTTATCCAAGTAAAAGGAAACACTAACTTGAAAAAAGATATGCACCTCATGTTGAGCAGTATTATTTGCAATATGGAATATGGAAAAAAGCTAAATGTCCATAGATGGATGAATGAATAAAGAAATTGTGGCGTGTGTGTGTGAATGTGTGTGTGTGTTTAATTAAAAATTATTTAGCCCTAAAAAAGAATGAAATTGTTTTGTTTATGACAACATGAATGGACATCAAGGGTATTATGCTAAGTAAAATAAGTCAAACAAAAAGTCAAATACTGTCTGATCTCTCTTACATGCAGAATCTGAAAAAAAAGTTTATAGATATTAAAAAATAAAAATATAAAAATAAAAAGAATTTGTATTACAGATGTATGACATAACTTTATTTAAGGGAATGGAGGGATTTACCTAAGTAATTTAAGAAATTAGTGGAACCTATAAGAATAAAGATTAAAGGAATGATGCATAAGCACCATAGTATAGTTTTAAAAGTTGTTTCCTATGGAAGTACAAGTTAACACTTATGAAACCACCATACATATTTACTGGGATTGAACAAACAAGCAAATAGATCATAGATGGTGGTAAAAAAATAGATAAAAAATAAAAAGAAATAGAAATGAGTATACTTTGAGCCCTTCTCTTGTAAGCAAAAAGATGATGATGATAGACTATAGACAGATGATACATAGATAGATGATAGATAGATAGATAGATAGATAGATAGATAGATAGATAGATAGATAGTAGATATAGAGTAAAAATTAAGAGTATATATATATATATATATATATATACATATATATGTGTGTGTGTGTGTGTGTGTGTGTGTATTTCTTATCACAATCATGTGGATGCTTCACATAAGCTATTTTTCTTATTACCCGTGATGGGAGGGTTTGGGAGGAAGCCTGAAAAAGACTTACATTTATAGAGGGTACAGAAAGATAGCATGTATGATAGTAGTAACACCTACCATTGTCACTTTTACTCAACTCCAACCTCCAGTTTTATATGGATACCTAGCTTGCTTAGCCTCACCTAATGGTTTTTGCATGGAATTATTCATAAAAGACAGAAGGAAGAAAGGAGGACTGAACCCTCTGTAGATTCACTACCTTTTGTAAATTTCAATTTTCATTAGAGAAAAATTATTTTGACTGCAGTGTGTAAAGAGTTATTTCGGAGTTATCATAGCCAGAGCTAAAGTGATATTTTATAATTATCATTTTCCTCCTAAGGAATGGCCAGTTATTTTGTTTTTTGATAGGTATTGGGTTCATGTCATATACAGGTATAATAATGATTCTGCATTTGTTCTGTTAAAAATTACACCGTTGACATGTCATCAATAAACAATAGCTTTTGGATACCTGAACCCTTGCATCCCCATCTAGCTGATCAAATCCTGATCATCTTTTAGGACTTTTCTCATACTTACCTACTTGGTAGAATTGTTTCACTTTCCCTTTGGGTACCCTTGTGTTCAGTACACAATTCTCGTATAGCTGCTGAAACAACAATATTACACTTTGGTGTATACAGATTTGTTATCTCCCTGACCCTCACCCTTGATCACCAGAATGAAAACCCCACAATGGCAATTATTGTGCCTCATTAGTATTTGCAGTCAAGCAGAGTATCTGGTCTTTATTAAATACTTAATAAATGTTGGGTCAAATGAATAATGAATTAATGTTGTTTACATAAGGTGGCAAATTATTTCTCTTTCCTTGTACTTAATGTTCATATTTTTAAGCCAACCAGTCAATTTAGGCTGACTGTATCAACAGGGTAGGCCATCTGGAACTGAGTTTGTGAGGAAGCCTCATTTTAATCTTGTAATAAATAAACAAACTGAAAATGATTATGAAGCCTTTATTGAACACCTGCAAGTCCCAAATATTATGATCTCCCTAAATAAAATTGGACTAGAACAACATAGCCATGCTTTATATAAAAATAGATTTAGAGAAGACATTAAACACAGGTAAGTATCCTACCGTGAAGCTAGTGAACTCCATGAAATATGATGGGGAAAAAAACACCAAATGACAAACGAAAGATGCTTGTTTCAAAGAGAAAAGGTTTAGTGCTGGTAGACAGTCCAGAGTCAGCACCCTCTTAGGTTGAGTTCTTTCAAAGATTTTTCTCTACTCTGAGCATTAACATGGTGGACATGGTTCCCAGAAAAAAGAAATTGAGTTGTAAGTGTCTTAATGCCATAAATGGTACACTGATATTTTTAAGTATTTAATACCCAGCACTCTTATAGCCATTATTTTATTTATCCCCACAAACCCTTTGATATCCCATGCTTTATAAATGAGGAAAGAAAGGCACAAAAGGCTCAGTAATTTGGCCAGGGTCACACACCTGACACTAAAGAAGCTAATACTTGAATCTGAGAAGTCAGGACATTTCAAACTATTCTCCTGCTCCCAAACTTAAAAAATAACAAGAAAGTTCTACAGATGATGAAATTTTATAAAGACAGTCTCACATTCCTTGCAATGGTCCTGGGAGACCAAGTACTGACTTCTGATTTGCAATGTCATTGTATGTCTTTAAGTCAGGATAATTCAACAAGTGACTCCCTAATGGTACATGTTGAGATCTCATACAGCAACATAACATTGACTTTTTCCTTTCCATCTTATTTTACCGTTCTGTAAAACTTGTCGTCCTTTGGTACTTCTTATCAAGATAGTTTGATATGCTAATTTCCCCCAACATTTATACATAAAACATATTATATTCCAGTGGAAGGATACACTAAATAATGAAAATCTATTTAAATAGCCTATGTTGGGGCAACTGGATGATTCAGTCTAAGCATCTGGCTCTGATTTTGTATTAGGTTATGGCCTCATGGTAGTGAGGTCCAGCCCCACATTTGACTCCGCACTGGACATGGAACCTGCTTAAGATTCTCTCTCCCCCTCTACCTCTGCCCCTCCCCTGCTCACACACTCTCTCATTCTTTACCAAAAAAAAAAAAAAAAGAAAAAAAAAGCCTATGTTGTCTAACATATAAACAGAAACATTTCCTAGGGCTAGTCAGTTATTTGGTTTTTTTGTCAAACAAAATAATTTATTTGTACATGTTACTTAAACAAGTCCTGATCAGTAAAGAAATATGTTACTCTAGTCTAAGCACTGTGTAGGAAAAAAATACCATAGCAACTGAAGGAGGCTGAAAATCATTACTCATTCCTAGGGGCAATATTTAGATATGGGTAACAGGCATTATGCCAGCCTAGCAGATGGGCATATTGAAGTCCTTACTTATTGGTATGAAATATTAATAGTGGGGGCATGATTCCAGGCTGAGAATATAAAAACAAATTACTTTGGAGGTTAAGGGGATATGCCATCACTAATCCATCGCTGAGCTGAATTAGCTTTCAGAAATAAAAATGGCTCTGAATCACATGTCTAACTTAATGCTAGACTTATTTTAACCAGGTAGGGTTTGGAGAAACCGTAGAGAGCTATGATGAATTTTCTAAGCTTATGAAATGTGGGACAAAAAGTTTGATGCAGAAGAAGATATATTGATTTAAGGGAGCTAAAAATGAACAGAATGGGGATCTACCCTTTAATGAGCCTCAGAAGTAGAACAATGTTGTAATTTTTGAGATGCAAAAATATTATGTTGTACTTCCTTAATCCTAAACCAATAATCCTTCTCATCCTTAATGTTCTAAAGAATTAGTGGTCAAAGTCACTCATAAAATATTCTGTAACATATAATAAGGGAAATAACCTGTATAAATGTCTCTTTAAATTTACCACAAGAGGTCTTCCCAAGGTTTTCCAAGAAAGAAAAGCAGAGCAGATCAATTGTATACCAATTTTAGGGGTTAGTGAATTCTCTTTCACCTCTCTGGACCTCAATTTCCTTAGTTGTACATGTTTGCTTTATGTTGGCAGAACTAAGAAAATTCATTGAGAAGAATTCTGCAAATATAACACTCTCAAGTTCTGTGCGAAGGCTTTTAACTCGGATTCAGTACCTGTGAAATTTCCCCCTTCTGCCTCAACCTTGATCATGTCATTTAAACTCTCTGGTTCATATCTGTAAATTAGGTAGAAAAAAAACACAGGCCTTAATCATGCCACACAGAGTTCTAAAAAAAGAGATTATTTTTAAAAAAAGGAAAGATAGAAACATAGAAACACAGGATCAAGGAAGCAACATATATGTGATAATAATAGTTTTAAGATGAATTATAGAAGGAGGAGGGGATAGAAGAGAAAAATATAACATATATGTTTTAATTTGGGGTAGAAAGTAATTTTGAAGTTCACGAGTGTATTACTCTTAGCAAATGAATGCCCAATGAAAACTTTAGATAAATTTTAAGCCTCTGATAAAGAATAGTTTTGTTGGAAAAATATATGTCTTAAATAATCCCACAGTAAGTCATTGAAAATACCAGGCACAAGAAAATGGCAAGGGGAAAAGAGAACTAAGAATGAATTTTTTGTGTAAGTTGACAGATGATTAGATTCAGACACTGTCTATAACCATAAGGAGACAATGCCATGAAGTCACCTCTTACTATTGAAAAGAAATCTTATTTGGAGAACTCTAATTATATGCTTTCATCCAACAATCAATATACTGGGTTAGTTTTTTCAATCTGCACTTTATAAACTTTGAACTCAATTTTCACTTCATTTTTTAAAGAATAGTAGGTAATCAGTTAAATCTGGAAATTCAAGGGCATAATATAAGAAGTTGTTGAGTCATTGTAAGGGCATTCTTTAATGGATTTCATCCTAGATTTATTATTAACTAGAAAAAGCATACTGGTATTCTAGGCCATGCAAATAAAACCACAACTTAAGTAGGTGAGCATGTGTGTGTGTGTGTGTGTGTGTGTGTGTGTGTGTGTGCGCGCGCGCACATGTGCATCTGTCTGCAATAGGATGCAAATTTCCATACTGTGTTAATCAAGAAATATGGTACAAAATGGAGTAATTAATGTATTAATGTATAAATGGCCACATATCTTAGTATGGTTATCAATTGCTGCTTACTTAATAGTATGGTTCATATATTCAGGACTTTCATGTCAGTCATTGAATTATTTCATGCTGAATATCACCCACAAAAGACTTAGTATTAACTGAGTTCTCAGATCCAGAAAAGCAAGTTTCCTCAGATAATATGCGGCAAAGATCAAACTCAAACCCTTGGCAGTTGTCCCTGCCTGGGAAATGCTTTTAACTGCACATTTAAACTCAGTGAGTATGACATCTTTCATTTAGTGGCAGTTGCTTAAATTACAAGTGTCAAAAATAGTCACCCTATGAAAAGTGACCTTGTGTTTCTGAGTCAGGGAAGTGACAGTCTGAAGGAAAACCAAAACCTACCCTTATCCTCAGATGGTAGCAATAGCAATTGGATCTCTACAAAGGCAAGTGTTATTCCCTACCATCATGGTCATACAGGGCTATCTGGCATAAGTGTAGATACCCAACTTGAAGATGGATTCTCGAAGAGCTGAGTTCATGCTAGAACATTTACATCAGACTTTGCTAAGGGCCCAAGAACAGCAACATGGGCAAGACAAAGAAAGTAACATAGACATTGAAGAGCCTGTTTGCAAGATCCCATTATATTTAGGATTCCTAAGCAAGCTACTTCTCTTCGGCAGAGGCTGTCCTTCTCTGACCACCTAGCAACACTCAGCTTCCTCAAAGCCAAACCAAATGAGCAGGGCCCAGAGAGAGACACAAGTATGCCTTCCATATTCCAACATCTGAGCCAAGGACTGACCATATTTTCCTGGGTAGCTAAAACTCCACTCATTTATCCTTTGCTTACCGTGCAATGACCTGAACTGATCCCAGAGCCTCTGCTCAGCCAATTCAGAACACTATGTGGATACCCAATCTCCACGTAGGAGTTATGCACAGCGTTCATAAGGCAAAAAAGGTGTTACCCTGCCAATCTACATCCTTACAGCTGAGGTCTGTTTCAATTATGTAACTCTTTAATTATGGGAAACCAATATTTTAATAAAATGTTCCACATTATAAATCAATACATTTTAATTAAGGTTTGATTAAAATTATGTATATTGCATGGCTAAGGCAAAGTTTTCCTTTTTACTTAAGAGTAAAAACTGGCTTTAAAGAAAACAAGATGTAGGGCACCTGGGTGGCTTAGTCGGTTGAGCATATGACTTCAGCTCAGGTCATGATCTCAGGGTACATGGGTTCGAGCCCCGTGTCTGGCTCTGTGCTGACCGCTAGCTCAGAGCCTGGAGCCTGCTTCAGATTCTGTGTCTCTATCTCGCTCTGCCCCTCCCCTGTTCACGCTCTGTCTCTCTGTCTCTCAAAAATAAATAAATGTAAAAAAGAATTAAAACAAAAGGAAACGAGATGTTTATTCTTCCCAGCAAAAATAATAACTATTACTATTACTTCATAACCAAAAGTAACAGCCATAGCAAAAATAGAAATAAATGAAAATAAAGTGCTTAAAAGAAAAGGAAAAGGGAAGCATACACACTATATGTAATGAATTTTCAATATAAATTAGATGTATAATTGCAGTCTTTCTAGAATATAAATAAAAATTATAGATCTAAGAGAAATCTACATTCAGCAAACATTTTGATACTATAAAATCCAACACTCAATGAAAAGGATTTTTTAGATTATGAAACAATAAAAGTTATGTCAATTCTATCTGTAAGTATGAAGCTGGCTGACTACTGTGATTCTGTATAAGAATCATTTCATTTCAACAACTAACACTTCTGCAAGAAACTAACAGACTGGAAAAAAACAAAAGCCCTCATACTTAGTTATTTCAAGAAGGGTGAATCATGAAATGAGCCATTGCCTGGATAGTCACCTTTTAAAGAGTCTGATTCAACCCCTTTAATCTTCTGTAACTCTGCAATATTTTAAAATCACAAGTATTTGTAGAAATGAAATTATTTTTATTTTGCACAAACAGCTCATGAGATAATACTAGTTTTATCTGGTTTTTCTTCAGTTTTGGTGTTGTAAGTATGATCTAGACATTAAAACTGTATGTTTCCAAAACGATCCAATTCTTTTTCATGCTTGATGATCTTCACTAGTTCAAAGACAGAGCACTGTTTAACCTTGAATGCTGCATCCTTTTATACACAAAGCTTAAACAATCAGAACTGGGGCATGACACATTCTTTTCTGTCCTTCTGTCTCCTTTTTAATCCTGGTTGCTGGCCATCCAGCCACATGCAGACGGCTAGCTGTATCCAGCCAGGCTAAGTGGGCCCTTACCTTTTTAGGCTCTGGCCTCTCCTATCCCTAATGTCTTTCTTGAAGCCAGAATGGTGTGCTACTTTGGCTCCTGTTCTGATATGGTGGTTTTAAATTAGCTACTTTCTGAGAGATTAAAAAAAAGCCTGTCAGCTCAGGTATTTCTAAGACCAGAGTCTTATATTCACAAAAAACTTTGAAATAGCACAGAAATGCTTCAAAAACTTCTAATCACAGAGAAAATGTTGGTTCCCAATTCATAAATTTTCTGGCAACGCAATTTGGCATTTATAAAATAAATTTTGCATTTTGAGGACACGATATTCTGGCGAGCTGCCACACAAGAAGTATTCTTATAGTTGGCATCCTCACTACTTTTTCGAGTTTACCTTCAAAGAGAATCAATTTCATCATGAACAAACATACAGGTCAGGTTGATATGTCAGAAAACAAACATGTTAGAAAACAGTCACTAATGCCTACAGTGGGTATCCATTTCTAAAGATGAGAACATTTCTGCCCTGTTTTGTTAACTAATAAATTTCTGTGATACAACTCTACGTTGTAAATTGTGTTCACATGATTCAGGACTACATCTGTTAAATAGCATTTGTGACAAATGTACTTAAGGCACACATCCACACCGTCTACCTGTCCAATGCCCAATTAGACACAGCCATGGCTCAGCTGTAATACAGGCCATGCAGACACATGGCCTGGGGCTACCTTTCCTTATTAATAAAACATCATTCCTTTGGTCCCGCTTGTTTTCCTGTTGCATTCTGTGTTCATACATAAAGCTTTCATTTTAAAGTAGTTGCAATAAAGACTGATAATGACAGTGGCCAAAAAAAAAACCGAACAAACAAAAACCAATTGGGTAACTCAGAAATAATATTATAAAACGTCACAGATTTCTGGCTGCATGGTATGAAATCATAGGAATGATAAACCAACAGAGACATTAGCTTTTGTCTTTTATATCCTTGCTTTTAAATATTCTACAATAAAATAGCTTTGCAAACAGTAAGATTGGTACCAGGATTAATAGCAAATATTGAGAGCATTTTATTGAGTTTCTGGTATAAGTCAGTGCCTATATTATTAATTCTGCTACTGATCACATTGGCTCTCACATTGATTTTTTTCTCTTACTGATTGGGATTCTTTGACCTAGAGCTCTTTGCACATGGTCTTGTAATTCAGTTCTTTAGAAATTATCTATTACTTTTGGTTCTGATTCCTTACATTCTCCGGCTAAGGTTCTTCACCTGTGAATTGAGGAGACTAAATGTGATGTCTTCTAAAATGCTGTGGTTCTATGACTTCTAAACTGTTTAATGTCAAAAGAGTTTTACACATTTGCCACTTGTAAACCATCTATTTATTCTTTTAAACAGTTAAAACACTTTCAAAAAAAGATTCTATTTTGTATCAGAATTTCATACACTTTATTCCGATTCCCTTGAATCGGCCTTTATTGGATCAAAGCAGAAAGAAAAAGTACCAATTTGCATGTGAATTTACCAGGAATGCACATTAATGTGGCTATTTTTATCCTCATTTGTAAATTTCTGCCATAACACTATTCGCTTCTTTTACTTATTTATTTTAGGTTGTTTACAGACTAAAATTTGTCTAAAATGGTGCCCCTTGGTGACGCAGTCAGTTAAGTGCCTGACTCTTGATTTTGGCTCAAGTAGTGATTTCACAGTTTGTGAGTTCAGGCCCAGTGTGGAGATCTTCACTGACCGCTCAGAGCCTGCTCTCTCTCTCCCACCCTCATTCATGCTCTTTCTTTCAAAAATAAATAAATAAACAAACAAAATAAAATACAAGGGAAGGAAATAAAATAAAATTTGTCTTTAATAACTCACCAGATCTCATATCATCTATAAAATGGTTCCTTTAATAAACCTTTAAAGTTATAAGAATTTTAAAGAAAACTTTATTTTTGAAAAAACAACTTCTGTGTATGACAGCAAAAGTTGGGCACATAAAATTTTATTCAGATCTGAATAGGATACTTTTAGTCATACCTTGTGCATTGCAATTTGTGATCAGTTTATGCTATAAGTAATATAGTTGATATGGTTGTTTTTAAAGAGCTTTGATTTTGAACTCAAAACGTACATTAATACTATTGCCCACAATATTACCCAGTGCTTTATGATGCAGTGGGTAATTGCACCTTAAGGGAGAAAATAGGATTCTTGATTATCACCTAAATTGGGTTTCACCGTAGTTCTGGAGGAGGTGGACAGAGATACAAGGAAGGAGAGTTAAAGTCTTTTCAAAAATGCCACAAAACAGTCAGGTAACTCAGATTAGGAACACTACCATATCAGTAGAAAGAGAGAAAAAAACAACCAGAAGGGGGAAAACCCAGCTCAAACACTTATGGGAAAAAATGGCTCCCACTGGGCTGCTGCGGATCAGAGAGCCCTGGGTGGCAGGCACAGTAAGGGTCTCCCAAATGTACTGTCCCCAGCACAGGACTCGCTTGGTGGTGGGTGTGCCAGAGGATGAATAACTTAATTTTGATCTGCTTTATATTTATTTCCAAAATTATTCATAGTATATGAAGAGGGAAAACATTTATTTTATTTTATTTTTTGCATGTATTTACTTTGTTTTTTTGTGTTTTATTTAAGTTTATTGTCAAATTGGTGTCCATACAACACCCAGTGCTCTTCCCCACAAGTGCCCTCCTCCATCACCACCACCTCTTTTCCCCCTCCTCCTCCCCCTTCAACCCTCAGTTCATTTTCAGTATTCAATAGTCTCTCAAGTTTTGAATCCCTCTCTCTCCCCAACTCTCTTTCCCTCTTCCCCTCCCCCTGGTCCTCCATTAGGTTTCTCCTGTTCTCCTGTTACACCTATGAGTGCCAACATATGGTATCTGTCCTTCTCTGCCTAACTTAGCTAACATGCTTAGCATGACACCCTCAAGGTCCATCCACTTTCCTACAAATGGCCAGATTTCCTTCTTT
>NC_043702.1:66755162-66778219 GCF_006229205.1 Suricata suricatta
TGTGGAGTTTGGTGAGTTCCTTGTAGATTTTGGATACTAGCCCTTTATCTGATATGTCATTTGCAACTATCTTTTCCCATTCTGTCGGTTGCCTATTAGTTTTCTTGATTGTTTCCTTTGCAGTGCAGAAGCTTTTTATTTTAATGAGGTCCCAATAGTTCAGTTTTGCTTTCATTTCCCTTGCCTTTGGGGATGTGTCGAGTAGGAAATTGCTGCAGTTGAGGTCAAGGAGGTTGTTTCCTGCTTTCTCCTCAAGGGTTTTGATGGTTCCCTGTCTCACATTCAGGTCCTTCAGCCATTTTGAGTTAATTTTTGTGTATGGTGTAAGAAAGTGGCCTAGTTTCATTCTTCTACATGTTGCTGTCCAGTTCTCCCAGCACCACCTGCTAAACAGGCAGTCTTTTTTCCATCGGATACTCTCCTGCTTTGACAAAAATTAACTGGCCATACATTTGTGGGCCCAGTTCTGGGTTCTCTATTCTAGTCCATTGGTCTATGTGTCTGTTTTTGTGCCAATACCATACTGTCTTGATGATGACAGCTTTGTAGTAGAGGCTAAAGTCTGGGATGTGATGCCTCCTGTTTTGGTTTTCTTCTTCAATATTACTTTGGCTAATCGGGGTCTTTTGTGGTTCCATACGAATTTGAGAATAGTTTATTCTAGGTTTGAGAAGAATGTTGGTGCAATTTTGATGGGGATTGCATGGAATGTGTAGATTGCTTTGGGTAGTAATGACATTTTCACAATGTTTATTCTTCCGATACATGAGCAGGGAATGTTTTTTCATTTCTTGGTGTCTTCTTCAGTCTCCTTCATAAGTTTTCTATAGTTTTCATCATATAGGTCTTTTACATCATTGGTTAGGTTTACTCCTAGGTATTTTATGGTTTTTTGTGAAATCATGAATGGGGTCGGTTTCTTGATTTCTCTTTCCACTGCTTCATTATTGGTGTATAGGAATGCAACCAATTTCTGTGCATTGATTTTGTACCCTGCGACTTTACTGAATTAATTGATCAGTTCTAGAAGGCTTCTGGTGGAGTCTGCCAGGTTTTCCATGTAGAGTATCACGTCATCTGCAAAAAGTGAACGTTTGACTTCTTCTTTGCTAATTCTGATGTCTTTTATTTCCTTTTGTTGTCTGATTGCTGATGCTAGGTCTTCCAGCACTATGTTAAACAACAGTGGTGAGAGTGGACACCCCTGTCGTGTTCCTGATCTCAGGGGGATAGGTCTCAATTTTTCCCCATTGAGGATGATATTAGCTGTGGGCTTTTCATAAACTGCTTTATAATGTTTAGGTAAGTTCCTTCTATTCCGACTTTCTCAAGGGTTTTTATTAAGAAAGGGTACTGTATTTTGTCAAATGCTTTTTCTGCATCTATCAACAGGATCATATGGTTTTTACCCTTTCTTTTGTTAATGTGATGGATCATATTGATGGATTTGCAAATATTGAACCAGCCCTATAACCCAGGAATGAATACCACTTGATCATGATCGATAATTCTTTTTATATGGTGTTGAATTCGATTTGCTAGTATCGTGTTGAGTATTTTTGCATCTGTATTCATTAAGGATATTGGTCTGTAGTTCTCTTTTTTGGCTGGGTCCCTGTCTGGCTTGGGTATCAAGGTGATGCTGGCTTTGTAGAATGAATTTGGAAGTTTTCCTTTTATTTCTATTTTTTGGAATAGTTTGAGAAGAATGGGTATTAGCTCTGCTTTAAATGTCTGGTAGAATTCCCATGGGAAGCCATCTGGCCCTGGGCTCTTATTTGTTGGGAGATTTTTATAACGGATTCGATTTCTTCACTGGTGGTTGGTCTATTCATGCTTTCATTCTCTTCCCATTTGAATTTTGGCAGTGCATGTGCATTTAGGAATTATAAAGTGCGCTTTTGATAAACTCTCCAAAATTCATAACTACATCAGTATAAGTAAACAATCTCAAGTTATGATAATTTAAAAAATCATTGTATGTTTCACTTTCTTTTCTTTTTTAAGTGTATTTATTTATTTTGAGAGAGAGATAAGAGCACGAATGGAGAGGGTCAGAGAGAGACGGAGACAGAGAAGCCCAACCAGGCTCCACGCTGTCAGCAACAGAGCCTGACACAGGGTGCAAACTCATGAACTGTGAGATCATGACTTGAGGGGAAACTAAGAATCAGATGCTGAACCTACTGAAACACCCAGGAGCCCCTATCATTTTCTATCTATAAAAATCAAGTGTGTCAATTTACCACAGAAACAGTTCCCAGTGAAAACAATAAGCCATTTATAGTTATGTTTTTAAATGTTTTGTCAGGGACTTAAAATGTCTTTTGTGATTTTAAATAACTTAGTAAATATTGTGAATATCAAAAATGCCACCTCTTTAGGTAACAAGTTGTTAATTAGGAAGATATTTTGGAAATGCTCATTTTAGTAATTAACTAATATTCAATATTTGCTTAATGCTTAAGCTAATGTGTGGAAATGTGTCTGTTGTTTCCACTAGTACTCACTCTACACCCTCATTAGTTTCTATGTATCTTCTAGATATGTAGCTGACTTATATCTTATTATATTAAGAAAAAGAAGGAAAATGGAAAGTTCTTGGATATAGTCTCTTTGCAGAAGAAAGTGCTAATTAAAGCACTACATGTTACTTTTTCTGCACATCCATACGTCTTATCAAAGTAATTTAGCATTTAAAATTCTTTTCACAAGACGATGTAAAGTTTGAAGGCTGAACTCTTAACTGCTATATACAAAGGTGCGTTTAAATAGTTGCTACCAATAATATATAACGATAACTTTGCTCATGATTTGGGAGACCTTTTCAAAATATCTCTGTGTGTAATGCTACCTCCTATTTTTAAGGACATTAGAAAAAATTACCATTGTCTTTAGATTAGGTGGACTATTCAAAGAAAGTAGTTGTACTAAAATAATTATATACCCTCACACAGACATACCTCCCACTCTAGTTTGGGAGCTTAAAATTAAGCTACAGATTAATCTACAAAACCTTTCACTATAAAACTTAACTATGGACCTGATTAGGTGTCCCTATATCTCCCTAAGGGCAAGGGCTATACCTTAGTCTTATTCATCTTTAAATATTTTGTTCAACGTCTGACACATCAAAACCTCTAATAGCTTATTTGTTGGATGAATTAATTAACTACTTTAACTTGACCTAATTGCCTGTAATTGTTTGCTCTCATTCTTTATTATTGCAATCATATAGGAAAACTCTTTTCATATTCTGAGTATGTTTGAATACACATCTAGGTTAACTACAGAAATTTAAATATTAGTCATTGCTTCTTCATCTTGGAGCAAGGGAAGATAAAGAGTCACAGTGCAAAGGTCTGCTGCATGTTAATCTTTTCCTGTGTCATGAACTCACCAATTCATATTTCATGAGTACCTACTGTGTATGATTTTGTGTGCTAGGTAATGAGAAACAAATACTTAGAAATGTTTTGGGGCACCTTGGTGTCCTAGTCAATTGAGTGTCTGACTTCAACTCAGGTCATGATCTCATGGTTGATGGGTTCAATCCCCATGTCGGGCTCAGTGTTGACAGCTCGGAGCCTGGAACTTGCTTCAGATTCTGTGTCTCCCTCTCTGTCCTTGCCCTACTCACACTCTGTCTCTCTCACTCTCAAACATAAACAAACACTTAAAAAACATTTCAGATGATTTTTGCCTCCAGGAACTTTCAGTAACATGATTCCTAACTTGGATTACAATAGATGATTTTATTTTTTCTAATTATTTAATCATCTTCCTGTAAAAGAATTAAGCATCCTTGACAAGTTGATATTGAGCTTCCCCATACAATATGTCTTGGGCCAATGAAATGTTAAATATATCACATTTGAACAAAAGTTTTAATAGCCATTATATGGCTCAGTCTTTGTATTTTCCCTCTGCCATAAAAACAATGTGCCCTCAACAGTGATGGCACTGTTAGCCTGGGTTCTGGAATAAAGAAGAATTTAGCAGTAGAGCCACAGATAACTCACAGCTAAGCCTATGTTTAACAGGAGCAAGAGATAAGCCATTTTTGGAGTAGACTACTAAGATTTGGGAAGTTGTTTTTTCCATAGTGCAGTCTTTGAAACGTGACTAGTATATGGACAAGTTCAACAAGAGTTTCCCAGGCTATGATAATATCAGCAAGGTATTCTCAGCAAGTGTTTTCATTTGTTTGTTTGTTTGGTTGGTTGGTTGGTTGGTTGGTTGGTTTTGTTTGCTTTAAAAATTGTAGTAAGTTTTTACCAATAAAAACTAGATCTGTCTGACCCCATAGTTACTCTGTTGTACCATATTGTCTTTTTAATATAATGTTAATAATAATTGCTGTAACAGGAATATGAGTTAACATCCACCAAACATTCTCTTTGAATTTATCATACTTTACCACTTAATCTTTCTTACAGTTATGCAAGGTAGGCACCATTATTATATCTCCATTTTATTTCTTTTCCAGATTAAAAAGGCCATGTAGCTTGCCCATGTAGCTTGCCATGGCTGCCTTTGTTCATTGTTTTCTCATGTACTTTTCAAAAAAAGAAAACCCAAAAAGGTATCTGATTCAAAGTGCAAGGTCCTGAATTTTTTTTTTAAAAGAGACACCTGGGTGACTAAGTTGGTTAAGCATCCAACTTTAGCTCAGGTCATGATCTCGCAGTTTGTTGCGCCCATGCCCCATGTTGGGCTCTGTGCTGACAGCTCAGAACCTGGAGCCTGCTTCAGATTCTCTGTCTCCTTCTCTCTCTGCCCTCCCCAACTTGTGCCCTGTCTCACTCTGTCTCTCAAAAAAGAATAAATGTTAAAAAAAAAAGTGTAGGTTTCTGGAACCAGAAAACCTGTGCTTCAGTCCCCATTATTAGCTTTAAGGATATCACCTTATCCCTCAGTTTCCTGATCCATAAAAAATTTGATGCAAACTTAAGGTAGGAAATATATATGAAAAGGCTTTATAAATGACAAGGTACAAAGATGTAATATTACTATATTTATACAGAAAGAATGATCTTCCTTCTTTTAAAAGTTAACTTAGCAGATTAACAGCAGTTATCCCTAAACATATGTGATGGTTTGATGGTTTCTTTCTGTGGATTTAACCTTTACTGCCAACCTTTATTCCCACTCTACACATCTCCATTTCCCACTCACCAACAATTAAAAGAAAAAACAAATAGGTGACTTATACAGAAAAATAGACTATCAACCCTAAAGTGACATATACAGCATCATTTATAATAATCACTCTCAATAGGAAAGATAACACCTGTGATATCCAGGCTCATTTATCCAGGAATTTAACCATTTTTTGTCAATGACCTATTCTTTGACATCAAATATAAATCAAATGTATCTTGCAAAGACTCGTTTGCTTTTCAGTCAACTGCAGCAGGTTGCCTTTCCAAAGATAGATGCATCAATATTTCCTCTATCTCCCATTTTTACTTTTATAAACTTTTAAAAATTTTATAGACTAATTTTATTTTACCTTATTATTTTTTAAGTAAGCTCTACACCCAACATGGGACTTGAACTCATGACCCTGAAATTGAGAGTCACATGCTCTACTGACTGAGCCAGCCAGGTATCCTTGGACTAATTTTAAAATGAAGATACCATCTCACATGTTTTGCAACTTAGTGTGAAATTAGTTTTTAGGAAAAGATGGAATGTGCATGAAAACACTGAAAAAAGTCACTTAACTTTTGTTCAATTATTTTTGTAGGAATTTTCAAATCTAACTTAATTTTATTTTCAAAAGTAATGGATTTTGAAAACTCAGTAAGATAGGTTTTCAAGTATCAGTTTTCTTACATTTTCAATAATGGATCATGTCAGATAAATTGCACCAGATGTTCACAACTGATTTCCTCCCTTATAAGGTGTTTTTTTTAATGAAAAATACCTTTCTACTTTTTCATAATCGCAAAGGTAATTAATACATGTGATTCATTATAGAATCCCAGGATAAACGATGAACAAGGTAGAGGTAAGAATCCTCTGAAAATTCACATCTCAAATATACTGGAAATAACCAGATATCTTTGCCAAGTTGTTTTATCTTTCTGTGATTTGGTTTCTTCAGGATAATAATATTTCATAGACTTCCTGTGGATTGTATAAAATGATACATACAAAACATTTAGAGCAGAGCCTGACATATAATAAGCATTTAATGTTATTTTTGATTAGTAACAGTTTGATGTAGAAGTGCATTTCCTTCCAGATGCTATTCTAAGCATGCATAATTACATGTACACATTTTAGCAAAATTTATGGACTCATAAATGCTCTGTTTTCAAGCTGATTTTTTCATTCTTTATATCATGTGAATACAGTTTTATACCAATACACAGAAATATTCCTAGTTTCCTTTTATAATCACTTTTTATTCCAATTTATCCACATATGTGAAATTTTCCCTGGGTTCTATTTGAATTTTTTGTAACAATTTGAACTTGCATATAAAACACTGCTATGAACATCTTTATTTTTTAAGTTATCTTATACATACGATCCTATAAACAAAGAAACTGGAAAACTAAATACCCTAAATGCATGGAAATTTTTACTCAAATAGATTAGACCACCATTTTATGATTACATGGCAAGTGTTTTATTAACTCTAAATACTTAGAGACACCATGAGGTACTAATCTATACACAGGAAATAAATACTGATGAAATCAATATATGCAGATGAAAAGAACTAGAAAAACCTAAAACCTAAAATTTCCATGATATTACCAGGATTAGATCTTCTAAATAATCAAGTTTAGTTCAAAATGCTGGGTTCCTATATTAAGCGTAGTATGTCACAAAAAGAACACTTACTTTATGATGACATATAAAATTCACTAAAAAATTTTTAAGTGTTTTATTTATTTTTGAGAGACCACAAATAAGGGAGGGAGAGTGAGGTGGGGAAAGAGGATCTGAAGTGGGCTCTGCACTGACAGCAGAGATCCCAGATGTGGGGATTGAACTCAAGAACCCCAAGATTATGACCTGAACTGAAGTCAGATGCCTAACTGACTGAACCACCCAAGGACTCCTATGCTGTAAAAAATTCTAATCAAAGACTAAGTAAATTCCAGATATACATGAGTATCTGAAGACAGAATTTGGGTTAAGAGTATCAAATCATAGATCCTGTGAAACTGAGTGAAACTGAGGTACACTGGCATGCTAACATTGAATTGTCCTGATGGATAAAATAAAATGTCAAAGAGAGCAAGACTTGTTTAATCAGTCAGTGTTATCTGCAAGTAAATTCCACACAGTGAGACCAACCTGCCTGCCTTGTCTCTTCTTTTCTGGCCCGTTAAGCAGAATATTCTAACACTAGCAATGGTAGAGCCAAAGGGGTTTCAATTGAAGGGGACGAAGAAGAGAAGAATTTGACTCAAAAGTTTTATTAGTTCCTATCCTCAGTCTGCCACCATATAAACATGAAATCCATGTAAAAATATCAAACTTGCTATGACAAGATAGCCCCAAAGAAAGTTTCCCAGACTTCACCTTCCAACCAAGTTGCCACCTCTTGCCCATCTTGGATTTCTGACATTCAAACTGTAAAATAATAAATTTCTGTTGTCTTGATCTACTAAATTGTGGTAATTTCCTATAGCAGCAACAGGAAACTATGTTACAAATGAGGTACATTGTTATAAAACATGGCATAGCTCATCTCTTCATAGTAAAATAGCTTTGGTAAGAGTGTGACTAGCTAGAAACAGTTGTTGTACAAACATTGACGGTGTGTTATGTTCTGATTAGAGTACAGATATGATTATATTTCCTGCCTGTCTTTCATATTTTCAGCCTCACTTGTTTCCCTCAGTTTTCTTGCACAAGCTTTTATTCCAGGCGTATTTTTCTAAAACCATGCAAAGAATAAACTACACCTACCTTTTATTGCTTTTTGTGATAATGATTTTATGTTATCATTGTAACTATGCCAAGGACAAAATGACTTGTTTCTTGAAGCTAGGATCCCTAAGCCATTCATAACACAGTATTCCCTAAACATCATAAAGAAGTATCCCAGGGGCATGTAGGCTAATGCGACCACCATAGACACTTCAGGTCTGACCCCAGTTTGATTCATAGCTTTGTAGTTCCTGGTGGGACCTACTCTGGGAAGTTTATTTATTCATTAAACTTGAACAAAACCTGTGTGAACAAAGGAGTTATGTTTTAATAAACATAAGCAAATAAAAGAAATGACATAACTTCATCTTATACTCAAACTGGGAAGTTAAACCAATAGAATCCCACAAAGTAGACCATCAATGTAAGTGGTATAATAAAGTGCAGAATCCTTTCAAAAGGGCAGAAGAGATCCAAGGTAAAAGGGTAATAGAGTCCTTTGGAATTGTCCTACACATTCCCTTCAATTCTTTAAATTGCTGCAAAGAAAAAAGTGACAGTTTTTAAATTGTTTTCTAGATAAAGTCAACATGATTCTTTCTCATTCCTGGGTCCAGGCAACTATGAGGATGAGCTATCTAACATGGAAAATTCATCAAGGTCTTCATTTTAGATCTTTTGTCACTGTCTTGTTGGGGAGATGTGTGTTTAAAAGTTTAATTGTTGTTTGTCATAAATTTCCACTGGTTAAAGTGCTCCTAACAACTTCTAGAAGAAACATTAAAAGTAAAGTTCACATTCTGTATCATGAATTTAGTAATTAAAAACTGGGTGTTATAAAGTTAGTAGTGAATAAAAACAATACACAAGAGAACTAGGATTGCAAATATTTCCTGTTGAGGCTTACAGGTGATTTTTCTTGCTTTATATATTGGCATTAGAAATACTTCCAATGCTGGAAAGTTCTTCAAATATTAAAAAGACCACAAAGGTTCAGACTACTGCATGAATAATGAGCAAATTAATTAAAATACCCTAAGAATACTATATAAAATGATAGAACAACCCAGTTTTGTCACCCCAGACATGGGGGGATGTATTTGTAGCCTTAATTCTTTTCAAATTAATAATAATTAGATTTATTAAACACTTCCTGAAGTTCTTTGTAATTTCATACTGTAAATTTCTTGAAGTAACACATTTCTTAAATATATTTTAAATTATGAACAAAACTATGCTTTAAGTTTCAAATTTTAGAATTCATCTTTGTAACATCTGGAGAAACTACTTTATGTTCATTGCAGGATCTTTAAGGATACCTAATAAATAGCACTCTTTCCCTACCACACAGCAAACTAACCCAGTGGGAAAGTAAGACAAAACATATGATTTCTGGTATAAAACTTCACTCCAGAATTACGACTCCATAAAAGGCCAGGGTGGAGTTTATGGATTCTGTTTTGGGGAGGTTTAGACTTCCTCTTACGAAGCCCCAGAATACTGAGACCCAATAACTTTACTCACTTAGTTAGAAACATGAAGAGGAGAAAATATGCTTTCTTTGGTCAGGCTTATTCTTAAGAGATAAAAAGAGAAGCTGATTAATATATCAAGCCTGTCCAATATATCATATAAATTTTACCCCAACCAGACAAATTTCTCTACTTTCCCAAAGGTGACCAAAATGATGGAGAGAAGTCAGGAGTGTTATACTAGTCTAATTCCCAGTACATGGAAGAAATACCCTGAAAGGGGAAAAAAACATCCTCTCCCACTAATTGGACTCTCATATTATCACCAACACTCCTTCTATAAAGTCTCTTATTATTTTTTAAATTAACTTTGAGAATACATCCTCAGTCTTTAATTCTCCAGATCAACGGTATATGTTTTGCTCATTGCTCATTTTAGTTTCTCTTCTGGAGACATAGTCTGTCACTTAAGCATTTCCTGATGTTTAAGAAGGGTGACTCTTCATGTTACAGAGAAAAAGATTAACTATATAGTTTATTTTCAGATTTTTTTAAATTTCTTTTTAGATTTATTTATTTTAGAGAGGGAAAGACAGAGCCTGAGCCAGGGAGGGCCAGAGAGAGAGGGAGACACAGAATCTGAAGCAGGCTCCAGGCTCTGAGCTGTCAGCACAGGGCCCGATGTGGGGCTTGAGCTTACGAATTGTGAGATCATGACCTGAGCCAAAGTCAGGCACTTAACCCACTGAACCACCCAGGCGCCCCAATTTCGAGATCTTTTGATTATAGTTCCCAATACCCTTCCTAAGGATGTTTAGAAATGCTGTTGATCTTCTCAACAGTAGCATGTTGAGCCCATATCTACAAGGAGCAGTGAAAATGTTCACTGTAGCTCTTTAAGGAATCATATTTGCTGGATGAGACCCATCCACTATCTTGAAAATACCAGCTATATTAATTCCTCCTGAAATGCCTTCCATACAGCCCAAACTGAAACTTTCACCATTTCACACAGCCCACATTCAGTGTTTTCCCCACAGATCAAACTTTTACTATATGCAAAACCTTCCTGTAATCATACTGTTTAGTCACCTGAACTTTTGTAAAAATGTCAGATAAGACAAATTCCAGAAGTAGTTCGTGTTGTGTATTAGTTTCCTATGGCTGCATGATAAAATACCACAAATTAGCAGCTTTAAACAATTTATTAGCTCATGTTTCTGTAGGTCAGAAGTCTGGACACAGTGTGACTGGTTTTTTCTCAGGATCTCACAAGGCTGAAATCACACTACCATTCCAGGGCTGTGGTTCCCATCTGGGTTGAGGTTCTCTTCAAGTGCAAGGGTTGATGGCAGGATCCTTTTCCTAGTAGCTGTCAGTTCAGCAGTCCATTCAGCTGTCAGACATGAGTGTTTGCTTCCTTCCAGGCCAGCAGTCAAGGAAGATTCTCTCTCTGTGACCAGCCATAGAGAAATCTCTGCTTTTAAAGGTTCCAAGTGATTATGTTAGGGTCATCTGGGTAAACAATTTCTTTTTTTCTTTTTCTTTCTTTCTGTTTTTAAGTGTTTATTTATTTTTGAGAGAGAGAGAGAGACAGAGTATGAGTGGGGGAGGGGAAGAGAGAGAAAGGGAGTCACAGACTATGAAGCAGGCTCTAGGCTTTGAACTATCAGTACAGAGCCTGACGCGGGACTCAAACTCACCAGCCTGGGAGATCATGACCTGAGCTGAAGTGGCCGCTTAACCGACTAAGGCACACAGGCGCAGATTTCCCTTTCTTAAGGTCAACTGCACCATGAGACATTAACTACCTGTGAGGGCCAGATTCATACTATTCACGGTCACTAGAATTATTCAGGGTATGCACAGGAGAGGCAGGGAATCCTGGCAGCCATCTTAGAATTTTCCCTAGCAAACACTGTTAATGATTCCGAGACATCGAAATGCCTGATTGTTCCTAGCCTTTCTTTTTCTTATTTTTGAATCAGCTCCTTGTCTTTGCAAAAGTCTGTCCAAATAAGACTGCCATTCAGTTTTTTAAAACCTAAAGTCCCTGATAAGTATCTGTTAAGAAAATGTTTTAAATATTCCAAATGAATTTACTGAAATAAACAGGATACTTAGAACCAACCAGATAGACCTGGGCAGGAGTCTGGATTATATTTCCTCATGGCAATTCAACCTTAGCCAGTTAGTGATGTAGTTACAGAGCCTGTTTCCTTCTGTAAAAAAGGTGAGAATAATTTTTACCCCTGGAACATTGTCAGTATTTAATGGATATATTAGAATCCTTACCACAGTGCTAGGTTCAGAGTGGCCAGCTAACAATTTCTTTCTCTTCCGTTGCTTTATTTCTCTTTTCATTTTGGTTCTGCTTGGTATTTATTTAGGCTAAAAAATATCCAACAGATGAAACAGACTAGATTTTGCCTTACAGAAAAATGTTACCTTTCCACCAACACGTTATTCTCAATAGGGCATTAGAATCCTACAATTTATAACCATTGCCAACAGCTTGCCCAGCAGAGAAGAACTGCTTTAATCTGTTGATCCCTCTTAAATGCTTATCATGGGTATCACATTCACCAGCACATTGGTCATTAAAGTAATAAATTATGTACTTTGGCCACCAACACCATATCTTGAGTACTTTAAATATTGATCACAGAAGATGACTTATTTATATTATTTTTGTACAGCACATTTAATGCACTCAACTTATATGTGGTTCTAGAACTCCTCTGTATCTTGTAGAATGATCTTTAGCTGAGTTTCCTTTTCTATACTGAATGTACCTTCAATGATCACAGTTGTTCTCTAGTTTATCTCCTGTTTTTTTTTACCCTCTAATAACTTATTTAACTTAATCACATGAAATTCTTTGCAACTGCCTCTCAAATTATTTTTGGCTTAATTTTTTTTGCACTTCTACTTCAAATTTTACTAGATTCCTTAATTTTCTGTCACAATTTCTTCATTTTGGAAAAAATGTCTTCACTTTTTGTTTCTTTTCTTCTTTCAAGTGTATAGTTTGCCACTTAGTCATGCATAGCTTGTGGTCAAGTTATTTTCTTGGAATTACATTATGGTGCATTTAAATGAACTAAAGGTGTCCCCTGGGATATTAATGAGTACTTTATTAAAAAAATGTTTTAAATCTCTGTCAAGTGTTTCTGTTTGTTTTCCATCATTAAGTACTCTCATGATGATTATTTTTAGTTCCTCTCACTTACATTAGAATGTTGAATTTGATTATGCAGTTACTGCTTACTAATTTGCCATTTTCTGACCACCACTCAGCACTAAGTATTAGATTTCATCTCTGTTGAAGTTTTAAAAGAATTTCATCTTGGAAAGTCATTTATCTTATCCAAATATCTGACACTCCCATTTTGTCCTGATTAAGATTTCTGTGGGGACAAACGTAGTGCCACATTATCATCATCATCATCATCATCATCATCATCATCATCATCATCTTGCCTAATTTTTTAGGTTCTTCTGTTCTCACATATCTAACCGATTCTCATTATCCCCGTGTTTTGCTACATCTTTATTCTTTAAGTATGGAATGTCTGCCTTCACTTACTTTCCTTGTCTAGTAATATTTTTACCCTGTATGAATCAATATCCAAATATTTTTGGAACACTCAAATTGTGTAATTTGAGGAGAGTTAATGAAAAAGCCATTTACAAAAATGGGGGCAGGGTATATGAGAAGCAGCATGAAGCAGTGCAGAGTCTCAGGCTTAGTAACCATGGAAAATCACTAGGAGGGGCAATAATTACCAGAACCCTGAAACAGTCTTATAGGCTGAGGGTTGACGGGAACTAAGAAGTTTCCTGAGGAATGCAGCCCAGACTGCAACCTAGTTACAACTCCTTCTAGAGCTGCAATCTGAGGGGAAAACACTGCATCTCCCTTCCTTCCCTCCAATCTCTTGCTGGAAATCCCCACTGGGTACAACCAACTGGAAGCCAGAAGATGAGGCAGTCCTTTTAGCATCTTCTTTCTCTGAACAGGAGAAAAGGGATACAGAATGAACCTGGAAGGGAAGACTGCATAAATTCGGCAGAAATATCAACACTACTGACACTCCCATGTCAATACCTTCGCTAAAGGGGGCGTGGCTTAAGAGCCGTGTATGCCATTGTTCAATTGTTTTCCCTCCAGCCTGGCTCTGAACTACCGCTCACTGTCTGTATATTTTGTCAAGAATTCCACACCTTGGCTTCTGAAAATAGTTTAGAAATACTCATGCATTCTCCATTAAGATGCAACTTGATATCACCGTCCAGGGAGGGTTTGTATAAAACCCACACGTAGACACTTGGAAATGCCGATTATTACTCAGGTGCAGTTCTTAGAAAGGGCAGCATTTTAAAAAATATAAATGAAATCGATTCATCATCTTCTTCTTGTGAATTGAAATTTTTGTCCGGTTTCTTTCTACTGTGTTTTTCTAGTGATGTCTGTAGATGACCAAATACTGTCTCCTCCCTTGTTCTTGTTAGCATTAATAGTATATAATATCGCCTGCTTTCTTTGTCCCTAACAATTTGCTGTGACAGTAAGAGGAAAGAATCTAGTAAATTAATTTTTTTCATCTTAAAGGTTTTGATCCTTTTTCCTTAAATATAATCATGATAAATCAGTCTTGCTAGCAGTTTTATAATGTCTATTGAAATCTCACCAGTATGTTCAATTGAATATTTTTTTCAGTTCTTCTTTATCATTTGAAAGGTGGGCAAATTTCCATTGTCATCCCAAAACATTTCTCCCATTGGTTCACCACAGTGACTGAAATTTCCTTCTTTAGAAAATCTTCTCTGATACAGGCCTTTATCTCCAGAAAGTTGCTATCAAGTGGACTTAGATTAAGAGAACTAACTTGTTAATACATAGTCACTAATCAGCTTCACAGTCATCAGGCAAAAAGGAGACATTGGTATTTAGAAACAGGTTTCTGTTTAGAGACACTAAAGGCTTAACTTTCAGCTGAAGGAATTAACCCAGCTTTTATGTCCAAGATATTCCTAGTCACGGGTAAAACCAAATGAGCATAGGGCTTATCTGCCTAAAATTTTCAGACACCAGAGCTGAGATTTATTCTATTATCTGAAAATTAAGCCCAGGTATCACTGTCAACAAGTGCCTTTGATGAATACATGGACTGGTGTATTTTCCTAAGAGATAAGACCCAGTAGAAATTTAGAACCAGAGGCAAGGTCTGAGGAGGGAAATGTATACTAAGAGGCCAACCAAACCTGAAACATGGGCTGTGTGCCAGCAATTAGATCTCAAAAGGGAAATAGGTACGCTACAAGCACATTGTGTTCCGTCTCCTCAAAAAAAAAAAATAAATAAAAGCTCAGCTCTATCTTTCAGTCAGTGACTTGTTGCCTATAGACTTCCAAATTATTTTTGATACTTCCTTTATGGTAATAGTATCTAACATTTTTTTTCAGTGTATACAACAATGTTCTAAGCCCTTTGCAGATAATTATTAAGGCTCATTTAATCCTGAAGTGGGTAACATCATCTTTATTTTTCAGATGAGGCTCACTTAATCCTGATGTGGGTAACATCATCCTTATTTTTGAAACTGAGTCTCAAAGCATTTAAGTAACTTATTCCAAAATCAAAAGCTAAAAAGTGGCAGATCTACAAATTAACCTCTGCCAATCTGATGCAAGAACCTTCTGCTCATCCACTACCCCACACAGCCTCTCATGGACATGGGAAATACATCCTTCCCCGCCCCCAGATAAATGTATGTCGCTGTGTGCACAAATCAGATTATTCCTCATCCACATTTTTCTCACTCTCAGTGTACAGATGGACCACAGCATTTGCTACTTTGCCACCTTGAAAAACATGCACTAGGTCATGAATCCTGATATGGGTAAAACCCCAAAACAACAGTAAATTCAATCATCGTGAATTTGAAATGAACCCTCTCTCTCTTGCTGCACCACTGTTTTTGGAAATATATGTTCAGGGCAAAGTGAGCCATTGCCAAGCAATCCTGGCCCTCAGGCATCTATTGCAGGCCCCCATTTCTGGCAGCGTTAGGCCGCGGAGGACATCTGTGGGAGTCACAGCCTGGGAGAAGGTCCTCCCCGTCCTGCCAAAGGGAACAAAAAACCATGTTATCACTAGTTCCCAGGATATCCTTTTTGCTCCATCTGCTATTCTGTGAAAATAATCTAGTCATTTCAAAATTAAAAATGAAAATCTCAAGTTATAAGAGTCAAATGGGATTGAAATTTTTGTGACAAGAGGGGAGGGCTCAGTTATCTAGAGAAATAACTTCAATTTCACCTTTCTCCGCTTCTGTGGCGTCTGTCCCGGACAGGCCTGCAAAGTCTACTTGTAACCCTATCAAGGCCTGTAATCTGTGTCGAGGTTCTCAGAAGAGGCCTAGACCACTTCCCATGGTTTGTTTGGTGTTTCAACATGTGCCTTCTTTCTGTTAGATGAAGCAGAGGGTATCTCTCAGAATCCTGGAGGCGCATGCTCAAGTCAAACCCTGGAAGAATATCGAGCTCTATGTGCCTGAGGTCATTCGTGTCACCTATAAAGAAGTAGAAAAAAAGTTTGATTATGTCATTTGAAGGTATTGGCATGGGATAGGCCATCTAGATGGTTCTCCTGGCTCTCTAGCCGACTGGCTGTGTGACTTGGAGGAAATCACCTGTTCTTTCCATGATTCAAGGTCTTCTGTGAAATGGGGATATTTAGTGTATGTATTTCATTAAGGTTCTCATGAAGATTAAATAAGATTTAGCACATACAGGACTTAACATAATAATTGGTGCAAAGCAATTGTTTAATAAAAGTTACCCATTTCTTGATATTAAAATCAGAAAAGCTAGGCATAAGGTAATTACATTTTTTCCCCTGGACAGGGCCACACAGCACTAACTTTGCCCTAGATTCACCATGTTTCTTCATTGGTAATGCTTTCCTCTCCACTCCCAGGATCTACCCAGCATGGTCACTTCAGGCCCAGCAGAAAAGATGCATTTTTTTTCATGAATGACTGGTCATTTTTCTCAGGGATAGCACATGCTCATAAGTGGATTCTTTTTTGGATGACAGCTCTCTTTTACTTGTCTTTGCGATTCCTACAATTTCTGGTGCAGTACCTTGCATAGTAGGTACATTACACAGTCTTTCAACATTTTATTAATTTAAAATATATGTTTACTCATCCTAAGATATAAAGTAAACTCACATTATTCATAAGTTTTGTACTTGCTCCAAAATTAGAAATTTAATGTGAGCAAAAAATGTAGAGTTCTTCTTCACAGTCTCAAGTACACCACGAGTAGAGCATACCACACATACGGACAGATACAACCTTAGTTCGCAGTGGCGTCCACACAGTGCTGCTGGCCTCAGGATTCTAGTTATGTTTGACCTTGACAGCAGTGTGTACCAACTCTGGTGATGTGCAGATTTGCTCAGACTCCGAATCAGTCCAGTCAGTTAAGTGTTAATGCAATTTTACTGAACAAACGGCAGTTTAGTGGCGTGGGCTTTCTTTAGCTATATTTGCAGCTTGGTAACATGAATATGTCTTATGAAAAAAAATTGAACCAAATAATCAAATATTTACTTGAGTATAAAAAACACAGTGTATTAAAAATTGTCACAAATGTGGCCCAAAATTCCTGATTGCAAATACAGACTTGGCTTGCCTGGACACTGAGTACAGCATGGCAAATCAGCCTTAGCTTGTTCTAACACTTATTAGTTCCAATACACTAATTCAGTCCAAACAGCTCTAAAATTAAACAGGAACCAAGGCTGAGAAGTGGATAATCATGATAGTACATCTTAAGAGACAATCTGATTTACTAGCCAGACAAGGTGTTCGAGTTTTTCTTTCTAATTTCAATCCCCAAATTAATCAGTTACTGGTTTATCGAGTATAGAAAAACAGTTGAACTTCAGGTTTTTTTCAATATCAAGTATATCAGCATGAAAAATATGAAAAGAGACTAACACCTGAGCATAAATGTTAACAGAAAATGTGTCAATGGAAAGAAGTGAAAGTAAACAAGTAATTATAAGATACATATGCCCATATTTTGAACATGAAAAGGAATGATTCCTAAGGGAACACAGTGAAAATATTTCCTTGCAGATATCAGAATTATCTCATGCAATTTCTGGTGCATAATAGTAAGGAATTATTGAATTAGGGCTTTTATGTTCTAAAACCTAATCTCTGTTAAATAGCAGGACTTAGGATGTGAAATACCCTCTCATATTTTGTTCAGTGATAGTCTTTCAACTTAGAGCTAGCTTATGAGGAAATCATTGCCACCAGATGTGTGATCAAGTACGACAATGCTCTTTTACTTAGGCTTCTGAGAGCTCAGATCAAGACCAATACCAAGAAAAATATACTAGGTAGGTGACACTGGCTTTTGCAAATCTCCTTCCCTTCCTGCCTCAGCCTTGTGTTTTCTGCAGTTTCTTCCTCTAAGTATCTAGGTACCTTATGGTATGTACATTCCTCCCTCTTAGAAGGGTGTCTTTGAAACAGGGAGTGTGGCATAATTGAGTGCTTTTCAGTGATGTTGCAAGGAGCTACATGTAAGGGCAAATCTCTCTAAAATAGTATTTCAGAGTCAAATAAATTTAGGATGTGCTACATTAAACAAAGTAAACATACTTGTTTTTGCAGAACTTCTTAAAATTTTAATCCAATAATGTTCACTGAGCATCTTCTAGAGAAGGACACTTTCCCAAACTGGATTAATTACAGAAAGCACTTTCCAATAACACCTATTAACATTTTCTTCTGTTTGGGAAGCATGATGTAAGAGAAAGAGTAAAAGCTGGAAAGTTCCAAGTTCAAACCTGATTCCACTACCTACCTGAGAAACTTCTCTAAGATAAAGTTTACTTGTGAGAAACATGTGGCACCTAGAAAACATTCAAAAAATAGTAGCCATGATTTAATTATGTAGTTGTTAACAGGAGTAATAGAGATAATATAGAGAGACTGAGGGAGCAGAGTAGAGCACCATTATTCCTGGAAAGCCCAGAACTGATTAAAAAAAAAAAAGAGGGGAGGTAGAAAGGTCATGAAGCAGTATAGGACTGAATGGCTTAAATGAAATGTGGGGCTGGAGCAGTCTTAGCAAGCACAGGGCTCCTTCCTGCCTGTCGGGTGGCAGGAGAAAGGAGCTCTGCCTAAACTAAGAATACTGCAGAGATGTGCAAGACTAGGGGAAAAGAGGAGGGAAGAGTTTTAGCTCTCAGTCCATTGCTTCCAACAGATAAAAATTTCTTAGAACATATCATATTTAAAAATCATGGAATTCAAGGTCTTTGTTTAATGAAGGAATTGGAGACCATGTATTCCTCCTCAATCATGGAAAGGGGAAGGAGTGCCCCAAGATCAAGAGAAAAGGGAAGGGTACGTGGCTTCCTTTTCATCTACATAATAGGAATGATAATGGTGCCATTATCATTTGTGAAGATGCAAGTGTTATTAATGCATATAAAGGCATTAGAACAGTGGCTGGCATCCAATAAATGTTAGCTGTTATTATTACCCTTATTTCTAAAATGTGCTTTCAGATACTAATTATGGTACTCCTAGAACAAACCCAGAATTAAAGATTGTTTCACACATTTCTACTATATACCAGATTCCACTGAATATGGGACTTGCTCAAAGAGGCTGAGCTTTGCTATCATAAAAGTTACCAAGTCTATGGTTTTCTTTCTGAAGGCAGTAAAACAGTTTATAGGGACAGAAGAAATATTGGAAAGAAATCAAGGGTCTTGTCACTGCAAAGTGAAGGAGACATATTTTAAGACACTAGATAATAAAAGAGTCTCGTATACTCAGCCCCTACCCCATTCCAATTTCCATGTGATGCATTTTCTCATCTGAAGACAAGGGGACCAGGCTAATGAGTTCTTCACTGAAACTCTGTAAAAGAGTTGAATGACTCAATTTTTTCATCAATACTTTGAGAGAAATTTAACAACCATTTCAAGTTGAAATTTATTTTCAAATCCATTTTTCCCATCCCAGTAAATAGCAACAACTCTCATTTATTGCTTAATTTCTATACACCAGGCTCAATGCTATTTACAAGTATTCTCTAATTTTGCTTTCTCAGCAACACTATGATGTAAGGCACTTTCCTTCTTTTCCTCATTTTACAGATAAGGAATTTGAGTCTCAGGGAGATTAAGTAACTTACCCAAAGCCACTCAGTGAATAAGAGCAGAGCTATGTCTGTCCAATTATGGGGGCTACACAGAACTACAAACCCAAGAAATTTACTCCTCACTGACACTGCCTCACCACTGCCTTATTTTACATAAGAAGTCATTAAAAATAAATTATTCATGCTGTGAACATCTCAGACAGTGCTAATCCTACCACCCAGAACATGAATGTGACAAGCAGCTTTGTGTAAATTAGGTTGGTTCTTCATTTTTCAAATGAAAAGCATCTATTTAATCTCTCCTGGAAATTCTAGCACTATTGTATTTCTAGCACCATGTTACTCTATCAACTTCATGAATGATCTAAGTATGTTCATCATTGTTATGCCTTAATTATGTCTGTGATTGTTATGCTAAATATATACATGTTGGTGATTATTTTTTTGTGGTTCCTTTGTTAGACCTAATGTATTGTTAGGTACACCACCAAATTTCTGCCAGCTAAGTTCTTTTGTTAATAATGCTTCCATATAAATGTTTTTTGTAGTTCACATGAATTCCTCCATTTTGTTTTCACTAACTTCCTTTAGATTTAACCAGGGGACTGGTGGTATTAAAAGAAATAGACAATTATTGGAATATTTGCCTCCCATAAGCAATCCAGTTTGACCCAATCCACAAGGCCAAATAGACTATAGGCTATTCCATTATTCTTGTTAAAAAGTAGTTTTTCTAAATGGGCCTCCTTTCTCTTCAAATAAATAGCTCCTATTTCTTTTGAACTTATTTCTCTTCCCTAAGACATCACTAGTATCTAAAACAGTGCATGTTCCAAGCATGTACTAAAGTACTATTGTTATTGGTGCCTGGGTGGCTCAGTTATTAATGGGTAAAACTCCTGATTCCAACTCAGGTCATGATTTCACACTTGGTAAGTATGAGCCTGGCATAGGGCTCTATGCTGACAGTATGGAGACTGCTTGGCATTCTCTCTCTCTCTCTCTCTCTCTCTCTCTCTCTCTCTCTCTCCCCCTCCCCCCCTTTGTTCCTCACCTGCTTGTGCTCTCCCTCTCTCAAAAATTAATAAACTTTAAAAATACTAGTTTTGAAGATAGTCTCATGATTAAACCAATTCATTGTACCCCCAACATCAAAAGACTCAATCTCAAGTACACAGAAGACATTCATGACATGACCTTCTTTTTCCCAAGCCTTGTCCATCACTTCCCAGTTCACACTGTATGTTCTTGCGTACTCTTAATCTGTCAAGACCAAGTTGTTAACGAAGTGTTTCATGTACTCATGTCTTTACAGCAGCCGGAGACTATCACTTCCCTTTTGCAATCCATTCAATGGCTTCCCTTTCTCAATCAAAGACATTACAATGCCCACCATGGGCTAGTTCCTCTCACACTCTCCTCACTCCATTGTTGGGTTACCTCTCTGCCCTGGATCTTTTATCACTTTCCCCTTAAACCACATGGATTATCTGCCCAGGCATGCTTCAGCTTCAGGGCCTATCCTGGTCAGCTCAGGCTATAATAAAAAAAAGTACTACAGAATGAGTGCCTTAAATTACAGAAATATATTTTCTCATAGTTCTGGAGACTCAAAATCCAAGATCAAGGTACTGACAGGGTTAGCTCCTAGTGAAAAATCTCTGCTTGGCTTACAGATGGCTGTCTTCTCACTTGGTCCTCACATGGATTTTCCTTGGCATCTCTTCCTTTTCTTAAGAAAGGAAGAGCACTCCATTCATTGGATTAGGGCTCCACCTTTATGATATCACTTAACTTTAATTACCTCCTTCTAGCTTTTATCTCCAAATGTAGTCACACTGCGGTTAGGGCTCCAATGTATGAATTTTGGAGGAAATGATTTAGCCCTGTACCAGGCAGGTCCTTTAGACATGTTATCTCTTTTCCCAGATATGCTTATGATTCACTTCTCATCTCCCACAGGTCTTTATTTAGAAGTAACCTGCTCAGGGAGGTTTGCCCCACTCTACCAAAAGTTACAAGCTTTTCCCTATTCCTGGCACTCACTATCCCCTTTCTTTATTTTCTCCATAGTGTTCTACTATTACCATTTAATCTATTATGTATTTTCCTTGTTTATTTTTCTGTTCCCTAACTCCATTATAAACTATATGATGGCAGGATTTGGTTCAGTTTTTTGTTTTGTTTTGTTTGTTTGTTTGTTTGTTTGTTTTGCAAAAGCAAAGGGCTTTATTACGGGCTTAAGCTGGGGCTCACAGACTCCACCGACCCGCTGGCCACGTGGAGAGAGAGCCCTGAACAAAGGCAGGGCAGGGCCTTTTATGCGTTTGGGAAGAGGAGTTACAGGAAATGATGACAGGAGTACAGTGATCCAATCCCTACCCCCCTCATCAATACTGGCAATTGTGGGAGTCAATCACAATATTTGGAGTATTGACCAATCAGAGTGGGCCCAGGACCTCCACGTGGAGCGTGACTAGGCCCACCCTTAGAAAGGTCAAAGGTATCAGCCAGCCTCTCCCGATTGGGCGCCGCAGGAGTTGTCCCTCCTTAAGGTGCGCCCTTTCAGGAGAAGCCGGTGCCTTCCCCTTTTCCACCGTGGTGGTGCACCGTGACCGGCTCCAGGACAGCTGGGAAGGCCCGGTGGGGAAGGCTGGATCTGACCTGCATCCTTACATTCCCCCCTCTGCCTTATAACTTGACCCAATCCTGGGTCAACTATGTTACCATTTATATGCTCTTTGACAAATGCTATGAACTTATTAGCCAAATGTTGAAAGTAGACCGGTGATTCCTCAGGCTTCTGCCTTGCTAGACCAGCCAGCTTCCGGGGTGTGGCTGGAGCAGGACTGGAGATCTCTGGAGTCAGAGTCTTTTTGAGGATTAGTTCAAGCTGATCATCTGGATCTGGATCACCTCACCAACTTGAGGGTTCTTCAGAGCTGGCCTTAACTCCAGAGTGATGCCTGAAACTTTAACAGGGGCTGAACTTCTTGGTTATCTGTGAAGTTCACATTTAAGTCTCTTGAAAAGGCGTGACCCCCATTTTAAACATCATCCTCACAGATCCAACAACAAATATTCAAAGACAACAGAACTAGAGTTACATTCACAGTAGTGTATTGAGTTTTTCTCTCTAAAAAACCCCCTTTATCTGAGATAGCCAAATCAAGACTAATGCATTGGTGGAATACTCACTGTGTTTTTGAATTTTAGATGGTTTAAGTAGAGAGAAAACATAAATGCTCTAGATTACAAACAAATACTTTATAACATTCCTGAATATCACAGATTTCTTAATCTGGGTAAGCAACCATTAAAAGAACAACAATGTTTTTCACAAAACTATAATTTCAAAGTGAGTTAAACCCATTTGGTAGGGAGAGTTTTGTACCTGATACAGGGAGAAGGGAAGGAGGGCTACCCAGTCTCCGCTAGTCTCTAAGGTCAATTTAGTTAAGGTCTGTTTTAGAGTTCTAT